>NW_025423286.1:109578-236478 GCF_020497125.1 Mauremys mutica
GTCAACAACTATTAAGGCTAAGATTATATAAATGGCGTCCACAGAAACTGTGGACTTTCATGTGCGCGGAGATCTCAGGGATGACATTTCCCACTCAGCCCTGGTGGCAGGCAAGACTGGAGCTGTTGGACCATTGGGGGCCTCACAGCTATCAACCACAAGCCACCAGTGGCGGAAGGGGGCTCCAACAGGCCGCATGCCACCCACGGATGGAACCCCACAGCCTCCCAGCTGCTAGTAGGGGGGAGGTGGGGAGTGGGGTAGGATCCCAGAGCTCCCAGCCACCCACATGAGACAGGGGGACCCTGGAGCTCCCCAGTAGGGTGACTCATGTTATAAAGTCCGCGTCAGCGCGTGCTGCGGGGCTCAGGCAGGCTGGTCCCTACGTGTCCTAGGGCATCGCACTGTGCCCTGGAAGTGGCCAGTAGGTCCCCCCTGCTGCGCCGCTGACCAGGAGCCACCTGAGGTAAGTCTGCACCCCAACCCCCTGCCCCAGCCCTGAACCCCCCGAAACCCAGAGCCCCCTCTTGCACCCCAGAGCCCTCACCTGCGTGCCCCAGCCCAGAGCTTCCTCCCACACCTGGAACCCCTCATCCCTGTCCTCACCCCAGAGCCATCACCACATCCTGGACCCCGACCCCCTGTCTCAACTCACAGCCCCCTCCTGCACTGCGAAACCCTCAGCCCCACACTGCAGCCTCCTCCTCCACCCCAAACCCCTCATCTCCCCACAGCTCCCACAGGCAGACCCTGGGGCTCCCAGCAGCCATGGGTGGCCGGAGAGCCCCCACAGCCCCACACCACTGCCTATGGACCCTGCAGCTCCTACAAGTGGACCCCAGAGCTCCCAGCCGCTGCGGATGGACCCAGGATTTCCCAACAGGCCTTGATGGCGGGAGGACCCTGCAGCCCCACGTCATTGCTCACAGACCCTGCAGCGCCGAAGCCCCGGGAGCTCCCGGCCGCCCCAGGCAGGAGAGGAGCCCCCAGCGCTCAGACACCGCAGGCAGAGCCCGGAGCTCCCAGTCACCGGGGGGGGTGTGAGGAGAAGCCGCAGCCCCCGGCCATTGCAGGTGGCCCCGCAGCTCCCAGCCGCCGCGGGCGGGCGGATGCCAGAGCCCCCAGCTGCCATCGGGACCCCCCGGCCGCCCCGGGCAGGACCCGTCACCCCGCGACCGGCAGGAAACAGCCGCGCACGGAAGCGCCTCGCGCCCTGTGACCCCCCCCCCCCGGTGCTGCGGCTTCTCGCCAGGCGGGAGGCGGCGCCGCTGCTGCGGTCTCGGTTCCTCCGCCCGGCAGCGGGACCCGGCCCCGCGCGGCCTCGCGCCGCTTCTCGCGGGCGGCGCTGAGCTCTGAGCGCACAAGTCCCTGGCGGCTCCGCCCCGCATCGCTGTCAGACAACGTCACCAATGGGAGCTGAGCCTGTCAGAAACGTCAGTTGGGGAGGGCCCAATGGGAGACCAGCTTTCAGAGACACACCCCACACGAGGGCCAATGGGAGATCAGCTGTCAGAAAACACTAGGCAGGCCAAGGCACCAGCCAACCAGGAGCCGCCCCTGATCTGAAGCACCCAGACAGCCCCGCCCCCACCTGTCCTATGCCCCACTGCAGCAGACACCACCAAAGACGCTTGTGTCACTCCCCCCAACAACCCCCAAAGCAGGAGTCGCAATTTCCCTCCCCCAAGCCGACTCTCAATTTACATAAGAAGAATTCTACCAAAAATAGAAAAACCAACCTACCTTACCCTACCCCCAGCCCCTTCCCCATGTCTGGCCACACGCTCCAAGCTCAGGGTGACATCACACTCCCCGTCGGGGCAGGCTCTGCTCAGCCCGGCTCCCCACAGCCTGCACTAAACATGTGGGGCCCAACCCCAAAACTTACTCATATTTTACCCCAATGGTCTCAAACTGCCACTTTTAATATGCAAATAAGGTGCTGCCACACTCAGGCCACTCCCCAGCTCAGCCACCCGATAGAAAACCAGGTGATATTTAAATTAGCCAAGACATTGCTCAGTCATTTTGTCTGTTCCCAGCAGGTGGCGCCGGAGAGCTCCGAGCTCGCTCACTTCCCTTTCACGCGTCGGCTTCAGCCCCCAGGTTACAAACGCACCAACCGGGGAGCAGGAGTGCGAGGCTGCTCCAGGGTGACCAGATGTCCAATTTTTAAAGGGACAGGCCAGTTTGGCTGGACTTTTTCTTATATAGGAGCCTATTACCCCCCACCCCCATCCCGTTTTCCACAGTTTCTTCAATGTCACCCTATGGGGCAGCTCTGCGGGGACGGACTTGCACACTTGGGAGCCATCAGCCGGATCTGCGTGCCTGGGAAGCTGCATCCCTCCAGAGGCGCTTGAGAAGCCAAAGGGGCCGTGGGTGAGTTTGTGATGAGGTGAGTGTGAAGTGTGGAATGGGGAGGGTGTCAAGAGGAGGTTTTGAGAGGAAAAAAGGTGCTGCTGAGCTGGTAGGGGAGGGCAAGGTCCCAGGCGGGTGTTGTGTGAGGAGCTGTGTAGGCCCGGAAAGGCGTCCTGCTGGGCAAGGGCAGGTGAGGAGGGCCAGGGCTTTTCCCAGGGCTGTTGCTGCGGCCAAAGCCTTTGGGAAGCAGAAGAGGGCCAGGGGTGGTGTTGCCTGCTGGGGCCCATGCGACGGTGTAGGTGTATGCTGACCATAGCTGGTCTGTGGGAGCTAGGGCCACTCAGCATGCCCCTTTCCTTGTTAGTATATGGTGAGTATCCCTGCCTGTCACGCGGGAGACTGGGGTTCGATTCCCCGACGGGGAGGGTGATCCCTTTTGAAGGGGGGACAAAGAAATCCCTGGCCTGCCCACCACATGCCTTGCGTTCTCCTTCGATGGCCACTTCCCTTCGCACCCCGCACTGATGACTTTCACCTCCAGAGAGACAATTACCTCGCAAGGACACGCTGGCCCTAGCCAAAGCCTCTCCCTGGCCTTCCGCCCCCGGGCCCAGCTTCGGGGCGTGCACGTGGGGGCATGTTTCAGAGCGGCAAAGGGAAATAGGCTGGCCAGGGGCATGAGGACAATGGCCCAGACAAACGGGGAGGGACTTGGTCCAGGGGTGGAGAAAGACAGAAAAAGGGACAGGCATGGGATTGGCTTCCTCTATTTTTTCCTTTGCTCAGCATTTTACCTGTGACTGTAATGGGCAGACTTGAGAAATACCCGTGCCCGCCGGCGACGTAGGTGGCCGCCCCGAGAGCTCAGACCTGAGCATTTTGCACTGGGCTGCTGCCTGCTCACCCAGTGCCTGGCCGTGATCGTATAGTGGTTAGTACTTTGCGCCGTGGCCGCAGCAACCTCGGTTCGAATCCGAGCCACGGCATTAATTTTTGGTGGGGAGGGGCTATCCTGCAGCGCGCCTCGTGGCTCAGTCTGATGGCGTCCGTTTGCAAAGAGAGCCATCGGCCGGTCCTTAGTTTCTGCTTGGTAAAGGCAAGTCAGTGGGGTCCATCGGTCAGAAAAAGAGTCCTTGGACTTCTTGCTGGGCGCCAGGGTCCAAAAGCAACGCATTCCCTCCTGGAAAGGGCTGTGTTTCGAATGTCCATCCAGTGCGCGTTGAAGGGAAGGATCTGCGTGCCTGGGAAGCTGCGTCCCTCCAGAGGCGCTTGAGAAGCCAAAGGGGCCGTGGGTGAGTTTGTGATGAGGTGAGTCTGAAGTGTGGAAGGGGGAGGGTGTCAAGAGGAGGTTTTGAGAGGAAAAAAGGTGCTGCTGAGCTGGTAGGTGAGGGCAAAGTCCCAGGCGGGTGTTGTGTGAGGAGCTGTGTAGGCCCGAAAAGGCGTGGTGCTGGGCAAGGGCAGGTGAGGAGGGCCAGGGCTTTTCCCAGGGCTGTTGCTGCGGCCAAAGCCTTTGGGAAGCAGAAGAGGGCCAGGGGTGCTGTTGCCTGCTGGGGCCCATGCGACGGTGTAGGTGTACGCTGACCATAGCTGGTCTGTGGGAGCTAGGGCCTCTCCCCGTGCCCCTTTCCTCGTTAGTATAGTGGTGAGTATCCCCGCCTGTCACGCGGGAGACCAGGGTTCGATTCCCTGACAGGGAGGGTGACCCCTTTTCAAGCGGGGGGACAAAGAAATCCCTGGCCTGCCCACCACATGCCTTGCATTCTCCTTCTACGGCCACTTCCCTTCGCTGTCATGATGCTGACATGGGGGAGACTTTTCCAGGGGGGCCCAGTTTGGCCCAGGGCCCCTAGTCATGGGACCCACTGTCCCCCTGGCGACACAAGATTTGGGAAGGCTGAGCCCCCCTCCGAGCCTCCATTATGAGCCGCCCAGGCCACCACTGCTCAATGGGGGGCCAGTCTCCCTGTGTCTCTGCTGTTCGTGCTGGGGAGCCTGGCCGGCCTTAGGGGTGGGGCCCCCGGCAGCCACCCAGGGCTCCAGGGGGTCAAAGGGCACCGTGTGCCAGTGCAAAGGTGCTCACTGCTCTCCCCTGCCCCAGTGCTCCTCCATGGCCCCATAGAGGGTTGTGGGGAGCGAAGACGAACACTATGTGCTCCATGCGTCCTGGTCGCTTTCCCACCTGGGCTGGGCTGTGAGGGGAGCATCAGAAGCTGCTGCTCTCTGCCCTCCCCTGACGCAGTCCGGCTGAGGAAAGTGACCTGGATGCAGGGAGCTTGGATGATTTCGCTTATCACCCTGCCCCCGCAGCCCCTTGGGGTGCCCGGAGGAGCAGCATCCCAGGGAGGAGCAGGCAGCAATGCCAGCTGCTCCATGCACACAGGTCAGTGTCCCCACATGGGTGCAGGAGGGGGTGCAGGGGTTAGGGGTGAAGGGGGTCCAGGAGCGAGGCAATGGCTGGTGGCACAGGAGGGGAGTGTGGGAGTTAAGGGCAAAGGGGACACAGTGTAGGGGTTAGGGCACAGGAGGGGGCAGGAGTTAGGGGTGAAGGAGGCACAAGGGTTGGGAGTGCAGGAGCTAGCGGTAAAGGGGGAGCAGGATCCCCCAGGGGCAGTGGGGAAGTGCCAAAGTACAAGTTTTGCCCCGGGCACCATTTCCCCTAACACTGCTCCTTGGTAACATTTCTTGCTGGGACGGGGACGGGAGAGACGAGGTGTTTTCTCTCTGTTTCTTTCCTCTCCATTTTCTGCTCCTTCCTTCAATTCCAGAAACCTCCCTTGTGTTTCAGACTGTGCAGTGACGCCCTCCCCACCCCAGGCCTCTGGAGCCTTTGGAGCAGAAAGATCCCAGGAGCTGAGGATGAATCCAGAGGTGCGAAGCCGTCAGGAAGGAGTCCTAGCAGCTCCCCTGGGAGCACAGGTGAGGAATGACTCCCCCTTCTCTAGATTCTCCCCGTGGGGCTCTGTGGAGCAGGGAGGGTTGTGTGATAAATTCCATCCAACTCCCCCTTTGATCCAAGCCGAGGGACGTCTCAGCTCTGCACGATCCCCTTGGCAGGGCCAAACAAGGGATGTTTTCCACTACCCAGGAGACCCAGCCAGGGACTGATGTGCTGGAGATATGTTGGGAAAAGGGACTGTCTGAATTGCCAAGGCAGGGAATGAACAATCTACATCAACGTCATTAACCACAAACACACTCTAACCATGCTCCAGCCAGTAGGGAAATGGGCAGGAATTCTTGCTGTTCAGCCATGGCCACATGTACAGAGCTGCACAGCAGTGAGTGTGCTGGGGAAGCTGGTCTGAGCAAACAATTGGAAATGACCCTTCAGTGAGAACAGAACCAGAGTGTAGAAAGGCCCCTGTGTTAAGTGATTGTGGCTGAGGGCTTAGGGAGCTGGGCTAGAAAACCATGGGTGTCTTTCTGTGGAGGCTTGATTCTTGCCAGCAAGCCAAGGCTGGTGTGTGGTATCTTCATGGTTGTACTTTCAGTGTCAGATCACCCACAGTGCGCCAAGTCTAGATGTATTCAGAGGCTAAGGACAAGTCAACATTTCAAACATTGAGTCTATGTCACTGCAGCTCATTAATGGAGATGCTCTATGCCAGAGTTTCTCAAACTTCCTTTCACTACAACCCGCTTCTGCCAAAAAACTTACTACATGGTCCATGGGAAGGGAGGGAGAAGGATGCCATATCTTATACTGACATGTGCCAACTTCTCATAAACTCAAGGCTGGATCTGTGGGAAGAATGTCTCCCTACAGATGGGACTAACACAATAGGAACAGGGATTCTTTGTTCAATCTGCAACTCTGAATAAGACACAATTATTTAGTTCTTAGCTCCAACACCTGGCAATTTGCTGACCAGGCCTATCTTAGCAAGCAAGGCTTTCTGTTTACCCAGCTTTCTCTTAGCTGATCACGATTTGCTAGGCCTCTGGTCCCTTGACCATACTCTGGACTTTGGCTCTGGAAAAGAGCTGGCACAATCCATAGAGCAGGTTGTTATACAAAATGCACATGAATTTTAACCCTTCATATTCAGTAATGGCAAAGTTCTTGGTTCAGGCTTGTAGCAGTGATGGAATAAACTGCAGGTTCAAATCAAGTCTCTGGAGTCCATCCACAGCGGGATGGGTCATTCAGTCCTTTGTCTAGAGCTTCAGTTTCTATCAAAGTCCCTCCAGAGGTATGAAGCAAGATTGAAGACAAGATGGAGATGAGGCATCAGCCTTGTATAGTCTCTTGCCATGTGGTCTTTGCTTTCTTTGTCTCGAGGACACTCTATCCAGCATGTGGCATAGAAAAACTTAAGAGTTCTGTCCACAGGCAGGTCCCTGCATACCTTGCTGAGGCACAAGGCGAATCTGCCTTCTCTCGATGGGTCGATTGTATAGCTGATAGTCCTTAATGAGCCATCAAGCAGGCTAGGCAGAACTGACACCAACTTGTCTGGCTGGGGTGTTCCCCGGAAGCATAGCGCAAGTTTGAAATACGGGCAGCATAGAGCCAATATTCATAACGTCAACTACAGAAATGATACACATCTAGAGATGGCATAATTATAATCAGCCAATCAGAACCTCTCCATAGACCCCTTACACGACAACCTTTCTACCATATTGGCTGCAAATATAGAACAGTGGTCCCAACGGCGATCTATACAGTTACAGATTATGTCACTAACGTCACAGGAGGTGACATGGCATCAGTGAGACTGATACTGGAATAGCCTCCAGTTTTGGTGTCCTCATTTGAAAAAGATGTTGTGAAATTGGAGCTGGGTCAGCAAAGAGCCACCAAATGTTCTGAGGGCTGGAGAAAAATGCCTTCTAGTGAGCTATTGAAGGAGCTCAACCTGTTTAGCTTATCAAAAGAAGATTGAAAGGTGACTTCACTGAAGTGTTGAAGGGCCTTAATGGAGAGAAAAGATTGGGTATTAAAGGGCTCTTTAATCTAGCAGAGAAAGGCATAACAAGACCTAATGGCTGGACGGTGAAAAGAGACAAATTCATATTACAACTAAGGCACAAAAATTCAACAACGAGGATGTTTCACCACAGGAACAAGCTACCAAGGAAAGTGGTGGATTCTCCATCTCCTGATGTCATTTAATGAAGGCTAGATGCCTTTCTGGAATGTGTTTGCTCCAAAAGTAGCTATTGTGTCATACAGGAGGCCTGTGATATGCAGGGGGTCAGTTTAGATGCTCTAATGGTCTCTTCTGGCCATAAAGTCGACTAATTTCTGAAAAACTGAGAGTAGCATTGGGAGCAGCGTCTGATGTTTTCCTGTCTAGCCGGCTTGCTTCCTAGAACGAACGCTCCTTGAGTGGGGTTGTTGCCGGCTCAAAGAGCCCGAGGAGGCAGCAGTGGTTCGTTGCCCGGTGTGCTTCACTCCCAATGAACACACCAAGGTGGAGAAGCAAAAACTAAGTTTATTTGAGATCTCAAAGCAGGCACTAGGAGAAACAGTATCTCAAATCCAGCGCAACAAAAACAAGCAGTTTCCCCTTTTTATATGTCAAGCTGTTTGTAAAAGCCTTTGTTTCAATCCCCCTCTACCCCTCCCTTGTTAACTGCAGCTACATTAGGCATTACATTATAGCTTGTTAGAAAGGTTCTCATCCACCTGTCTATCTGTTGACCTTGTCAGCTTCAGGCACATGAAGACTTCTCCCCCTTTCCTCCCCCGCCTCCTTACTATTCTGCTAGTTTAAGCGGAGCTGCAGCTGTCTGCTAAAGAGCTGACTCTCACAAATTCTGCTTTTAGGCTGTTAGCATGCAGGTTGGTTAAAGTTCACAAGATGGAGTTACTGTGGCTCACTTAGACCCAGAGCAGGGGGGCTTCATCGACACTCGTGGTCTTCCACCCCCCCCGAGTTACCTGGTAGCTACGCCCAGTGACACCAACAATTCCCTCCTTTGAGAACACTCAACAAACCTTTGGCAGAGTTTTCTCATACTCTGAAGACAAAAAGCGATTAAGTTCCATACAATCAGGGTCATCAATTAAGGGGTACAAGGGAACATCTGGGGAATGGGGGGTACAAAGCTTATGTATGAGTGCTTTACAGCAAGCGAGCAAAAGAAAGAGAACAAAACAGATTACAACACCTGTGAGCAGGAGGCAAACAATACCTCCCCCTAGTCCCCCTAGATCAGGTAACCAACCCCAGAGGGAATCAAAAATAGTAGGTTCTGCTTCCTGGGCCTTCCACAGGTTAGAGGCCTGTTCAGCTGACAGGATGTGCTTGTTAATATCCTGAGAAGATTCTGGGACATAGGTACAAAATTCTTCCCCAATAAGGGCACAGACCCCGCCCCGTGAGGCTAAAATATAATCTAGAGCCTGGCGATTTTGCAGGGATAATAACCAGAGTTGGTAGAGCTCAGAACTTATGCCTTTGTCTATGGCCAGGGTGTCATTGGCAAACTGAGTAAGGAATACAGAAAGTCTCTTATACAGTTGGGCCATTCGTCCTACTCCATAGGAAGGGAGGAATATCATTCCAATCTATCTCCCTCACCGATGGGTTCAAGGGTAGCTCTCAGGGACCGGTGGTACCTGGGGCGACCTGAGGGAGCGTGGGCCACAACACGGAGGGGAGGGCCAAGGAATCCTTTATAGCAACTTCCATGCCACCCATGTGGGAGCCACTTGTAGGCATTACGGCCACATATAAAAAATGCCTGTCCATTAGCAACCAGCCCATTAATCCCCTGCTGGTGCTGGGTGGCAATATGAGGGGGCCAGTACTGGAGTCCTTCCCCAGTATCCTGGCCAGTGCTGTTGAGAAAGGTGATTGTAACATTAGTTGTTGGAGACAAGTAATAGTGACAGGAACTATTACCTGCAAACCAAAGGGCATTAGGTGAAGAAGGCTCCCTAAAACAAAGCAGACCTTGGGGTACAACCCGGAGTCTGATGGGGGTAGGTTTTTGTAAGAGGTTGCCAAAGGGTTGCCAGGAGCTGTTGGTCAAACTATAAAAGCGCTCCTGAGAACAATTATGGCTTAGGTTTCCTCCAACTCTGCCTGACATAAAAGGCTGCCGCATATTATAAGAAGTTACCAATATTTCCTGGAAAATATCAGACCAATTTTGGGGAACCGCACGCCAGGGCAGTCCTGCTGAATGATGGGGAATCTGGGCACATATCCAACAGTTGGAGAGATTAAACTCACGGGCAAAAGCAATTTTCAGGGCTTCATATGTATTAGTAGCCATATCTGTAGGGAGAGGTCCCCATTCTGCATGTGCTGTGGGTATAACAGAAGGGAACAGAAGGAATACCTCTGTAACAAAAAGGAAGGTTGTGAGAGACCCTAAACCTGAACCCATATTGGCAATTACAGCAACCCAAATGCCCAATGGATAAGAATGAAAGCCACCAAACAAATCAGAAAATAAAAGGACCAAGACCAGAAATTAGGTCGGCCTTCTGTGAATAGATAAAACCAATGTTCAGGGTGCTCGTGGGAAGTGCGCTGTGGCTGGTCAGAGAGATCACAGGGCATTCCCAGTGACCCTTATTGTCTTTTAAATAGCAGCTTAAGTCCCAAGTCGTCGCTAGAAGCTGCTTCTTTAGCAGGCTGCACAGTCCACTGTTCAGGAGCAGGCACTGCTTTCAGGCAAGAGTGATGAATCCAGTTCTTGTGTCCTTCGACCTTCGCCGCCGTGTGGGAAACAAGCAGGACAGTGTGGGGTCCCTTCCACTTCTCTTGGAGAGGCTCGTCCTTCCAGGTCCGAACGAGTACAGAATCGCCTGGCTGCAAGGAGTGGACCGGGGTATCCAGTAGAGGAGGCTGTGAATCTTTGGTATACCTGTGAAGAGAAGAAAGAACAGCAGACAGAGAGCACATGTACTGAGACAAAAACCCGCAGCCTACCTCCCACTCCCCTAACAGAACCGGTGTACCATCCAGAGGCCATGCCCTTCCAAACATAATCTCGAAGGGACTAAGCCCTAACCTGCCCTTAGGGAGAGCACGAATGCGGAGTAACACAAGGGGCAAAGCATCTGGCCACTTAAGAGAGGCTTCCTGACAAATTTTAGAGAGATGTCGCTTGAGTGTCTGATTAGTACGTTCCACTACACCACTGGCCTGTGGTCGCCACGGTGTGTGTAACTTCCAGGAGATTTGCAAGACATCTGAAATCCTTTGAACAATTTGAGATGTAAAGTGTGTTCCATTGTCAGATTCCATCCACTGGGGGAGCCCAAAGCGGGGAATGATCTCCTTGACAAACTTAAGAGCCACTGTTTTGGCAGTGTTGTTACGACATGGGAAGGCTTTGGGCCATCCACTGAAGCGATCCACCATGACAAGGAGATACCTGTACCCTTGGGTTCTAGGAAACTCAGTAAAGTCTATTTGCCACACCAATCCTGGGCCTGGGGTAGGTTCCAAGGTAGCTGGCAACACTGGTACTCCTGGTCGAGGGTTGTTCTTTTGGCAGAGTAGGCAGTCAGCCTGTACCTGGGAGGCTAGGGGTCTAAGTCCAGAGGTTAGAAAATACTTGCTCATAAGCTGAGTAAGAGCCTCTCTGCCTGCGTGGGTGGTTTGATGCAGTTTTTGCAGCACTGGTCGGATTAAGCCCTTAGGCAAGAGGACTTTTCCCTCTGTGGAATAAAACCATCCCTCCTTTTCCTGGAGACCAAACCTGTCAGCCAGGTATCTGTCCTCAGAGGAGTACTTAGGGGCTGCAAGCTCACCTACTGATGGAATGAGGGCATGGATTTGGGTATTCTCCCCTGTCGGTGACTCCAGGGTAGCAGCACACTTGGCTTCCCTGTCTGCTCTAGCGTTGCCCTTGGTTACATCCTGATCCTCCTTCTGGTGAGCTTTGCAATGTATCACTGCTACTGCTGAGGGGAGCTGTACTGCTTCTAAAAGCCGGAGAATTTGAGACCCATGCTTGACCGGAGAACCCTGAGCAGTTAACATTCCCCTTTGTTTCCACAGACCAGCGTGAGCATGCAATACCCCAAAAGCATATTTTGAGTCAGTAAATATATTAACCCGTTTGTCTTTTGCCAGTTCAAGTGCACGGGTTAAGGCTACTAGTTCAGCAAGCTGGGCAGATGTTCCAGCAGGTAAACTCTCTGCTTCCACTGTGTCGTAGAGGGTCACAACAGCATAGCCCGCCCTCCTTTGCCCATCTATGACAGCACTGCTCCCATCAGTATACCACTCACAGTCTGCATTTGAGAGCGGTTGATCTTTTAGATCTGGGCGGCTGGAGTATTGGGCATCTATGACATCCAGACAGTCATGTTCCTGCTTCTCTGTTTCTGGTAGCAGGGTAGCTGGATTAAGGGTGGGACAGGTTTGCAAGGTAACTTCAGAGTTCTCTAACAATTTTACCTGGTACCGAGCCACCCGAGCCTGGGTGAGCCAGAGGCCACCCTTAGTGTCCAGCAGGGCTTGGACCATGTGGGGAGTGTACACGTGCACAGCTCCTCCCAGTGTCAGTTTTTCAGCTTCCCCAAGTACCAGGGCCGTGGCTGCGACCGCCCACAAGCATGCCGGCCATCCCTTGGCAACTTGATCCAGTTGTTTGGAAAAGTAGGCTACAGGACGTTTCCAAGCACCTAACAGCTGAGTAAGCATTCCCAGGGCTACCCCTTTTCTCTCATGTACATACAGTTGGAACGGCTTAGAGAGATCCGGTAAACCCAGGGCTGGAGCCTCCATTAACTTCCTCTTTAAAGCCTGGTCTACACTAGGCGTTTAAACCGGTTTTAGGAGCGCAAAACCGATTTAATGCCACAACCGTCCACACTAGGAGGCACCATATATCGATTTTAATGGCTCTTTAAACCGGTTTCTGTACTCCTCCCTAACGAGAGGAGTAACGCTAGTGTCGGTATTAAAATATCGGATTAGGGTTAGTGTGGATGCTGATCGACGGCATTGGCCTCCGGGAGCTATCCCACAGTGCACCAGTGACCGCTCTGGACAGCATTCTGAACTCGGATGCACTGGCCAGGTAGACAGGAAAAGCCCCGCGAACTTTTGAAATTCATTTCCTGCTTCCCCAGCGTGGAGATCTCATCTCATCAGCACAGGTGACCACGCACAGCTCATCAGCACAGTTAACAATGCAGTCTCCTGAGAATCGTAAAAGAGCCCCAGCATGGACTGCACGGGAGGTACTGGATCTGATCGCTATCTGGGGAGAGGATTCAGTGCTAACAGAACTGCGTTCCAAAAGACGAAATGAAAAAGTATTTGAAAGAATTTCTAAGGCTATGACGGATAAAGGCCACAGCCGGGACTCAGTGCAGTGCAGAGTGAAAGTTAAGGAGCTCAGACAAGGCTACCAGAAAACCAAAGAAGCAAACGGAAGGTCCGGGGCAGGTCGAAAAACATGCCGCTTCTATGCTGAGCTGCATGCAATTTTAGGGGGCTGCGCCACAAGTACCCCACCCCTGATCGTGGATTCCGAGGTGGGGGTTGTAATCTCTTCCATGGCTGAGGATTATGCAGACGGGGAAGATGAAGATGAAGAAGAGGAGGAAGACCTAGCAGAGAGCACACAGCACTCCGTGAGCCCCAGCAGCCAGGAGCTTTTTATCACCCTGACGGAATTACCGTCCTCCCAGCCCTCACAAGCGGAATTACCGTCCTCCCAGCCCTCACAAGCCACTATCCCAGACAATGACGCCATGGAAGGGAGCTCTGGTGAGTGTACCTTTGCAAATAGCAAACATTGTTTTTTTAACCAAGCCTTTTTTAATGATTGATTTGCCCTGAGGACTTGGGATGCATTCGCAGACAGTATAGTTACTTAGAAAAGTTTGTTAACATGTCCGGGGATTGAGAGGAAATCCTCCAGGGACATCTCGATGAAGCGCTCCTGTAGGTACTCCAGAAGCCTTTGCAGAAGGTTTCTGGGCAAGGCAGCCTTGTTCCGCCCACCGTGGTAGGACACTTTACCACACCATGCATGTAGCAAGTAATCAGGTATCATTGCGTGGCAAAGCATAGCAGCGTATGGTCCCGGTGACTGCTGGCATTCAAGAAGCATCCGTTCTTTATCTTGTTCTGTTATCCTCAGCAAAGTGATATCGTTCAGGATAACCTGTTTAAAAATCAGGAATTTAAGTAAGGGGGGTGGCCATTTTTCTACTGGGTTGGCGGAATGCATCAGCTTAAAAAAAACACTTTCCTGCACGTAGCGAAGCGGGGGGAGGGGAGGAGTGAAATGCCGATGATCTTTTCTGTGTTT
The DNA here is from genome assembly GCF_020497125.1 of Mauremys mutica. Classification (NCBI taxonomy): domain Eukaryota; kingdom Metazoa; phylum Chordata; order Testudines; family Geoemydidae; genus Mauremys; species Mauremys mutica. Next base: position 123,181 of record NW_025423286.1, read on the forward strand.
GGTCACCGGCGATCTTCCCCAAGGTACCAGACACGCAGGGGGTGGGGGGTGGGAAGGGTGTTGATTAGCAGGGAGCTAGCGTGGTATTAGCCATGCGTTGGGGGGAGGGGTAAATCACTGCAGAAGCCGAAAGACAGTGGCTTACCATGGCCGCATGCAAGCTGAATTCTGATGCCTGGACCTGTGTCTGAGAGATGTGTAACTGCAGAGCTGCAGGCACTCACTATTAAGATGAAAAATGCGACCTTGTAGGGAAATCAAATGTATCTTTCTAAATATTTATCTCCCTCATGCAGCTGCAAATTTTTCAACCATCCCTCCTCCATCCCAAAGGCTAGCACAGATAAGGCGGAGGAAAAAGAAGACGCGAGATGAGATGTTCTCGGATATTATGGAAGTTACACGCAATGAAAGAGCTCATCTGAATGAGTGGAAGGACGTGGTTTCAAATTACAGGAAAGAGGCCAGTGAACGTGAGGACAGGAGGGATGAACGTGAGGACAGGAGGGACAACCGAGATGAGAGGTGCCGGCAGGAAGACCGGCAGGAAAATCAGCGGTGGCGGCAGGAAGATCAGCGGTGGCGGGATGCAACTCTGGGGCTGCTGCGTGATCAAACTGACATGCTCCGGCATCTTGTGGAGCTTCAGGAATGGCAGCAGGATCACAGAGTGCCGCTGCAGCCCCTGTATAACCACCCTCATCCCTCACCATGTTCCACATCCTCCTCACCCAGACGTGTAAGAACGCGTGGGGGGAGGCTCCGTGCACCCGCCCACTCCACCCCCGTGGACAGCCCAACCAGAAGGCTGTCGTTACTGTGAATTTTTTTTAATGGCCTTCTCCATCCCTCCTATCCTCCTCCCAAACCACACCCTTACTTCTCTATCTCTTTTTATAATGAATCAATAAAGAATTCATGCTTTTTAAATGAGAGTGACTTTATTTGCATAAGTAAGCTGTACTCGAAGGGGGTGGGGGAGTTGCTTACAGGGACTGAGTCAATCAAGGGGGTTGGGTGTTCATCAACAAACACAGCAGTCACACTGTACCCTGGCCATTGATGAAGCTCGTTTTCAAAGCTTCTCTGATGCGCACCGCTTCCTGGTGTGCTCTTCTAATCTCCCTGGTGTCTGGCTGCGCGTAATCAGCGGCCAGGTGATTTGCCTCAGCCTCCCACCCCGCCATAAAGGTCTCCCCCTTACTCTCACAGAGATTGTGGAGAATACAGCAAGCAGTAATAACATAGGGGACATTGGTTTGGCTGAGGTCTGAGCAAGTCAGTAATGTCCGCCAGCGCGCCTTTAAACGGCCAAATGCACATTCCACCACCATTCTGCACTTGCTCAGCATGTAATTGAACAGATCCTGACCACTGTCCAGACTGCCTGTGTATGGCTTCATGAGCCATGGCATCAAGGGGTAGGCTGGGTCCCCCAGGATAACGACAGGCATTTCAACATCCCCAACTGTTATTTTCTGGTCTGGGAAGTAATTCCCTTGCTGCAGCCATTTAAACAGAGTAGTGCTTCTGAAGACGCGAGCGTCATGAACCCTCCCTGGCCATCCCACGTGGATGTTTGTGAAACGTCCCTTGTGATCTACCAGTGCTTGCAGCACCATTGAAAAGTACCCCTTCCGGCTTACGTACTGGGTGCCCTGGCGCTGCGGTGCCAAGATAGGGATATGGGTTCCATCTATCGCCCCACCACAGTTACGGAATCCCATTGCAGCAAAGCCATCCACTATGGACTGCACGTTTCCCAGAGTCACAACCTTTCATAGCAGCAGCTTAGTGATTGCTTTGGCTACTTGCATCACAGCAGCCCCCACAGTAGATTTTCCAACTCCAAATTGATTCCCGACTGACCGGTAGCTGTCTGGCGTTGCAAGCTTCCACAGGGCTATCGCCACTCGCTTCTCTACTGTGAGGGCTGCTCTCATCTTGGTATTATGGCATTTCACGGCAGGGACAAGCAAGTCACAAAGTTCCATGAAAGTGCCCTTACGCATGCGAAAGTTTCGCAGCCACTGGGAATCGTCCCACACCTGCAACACAATGCGGTCCCACCAGTCAGTGCTTGTTTCCCGGGCCCAAAATCGGCGTTCAATGGATAGAATCTGCCCCATTACCATCAGGATCTCCAAAGCGCAGGGGCCCGCGGTTTGAGAGAATTCTGTGTCTACGTCCTCATCACTGTCATCGCCGCGCTGCCGTATCCGCCTCCTCCTCGCCTCGGATTGAAGGTCCTGGTTCACCATAGACTGCACGAGAGTGCGCGAGGTGTTTAAAACATTCACGATTGCGGTATGGAGCTGAGCAGGGTCCATGCTTGCTGTGCTATGGCGTCTGCACAGTTCACCAAGCAAAAAAAGGCGCGAAACGGTTGTCTGCTGCTCAGGGAGGGAGGGGTGAGGCTGTACCCAGAACCACACGCGACAATGATTTTTGCCCCATCAGGCACTGGGATCTCAACCCGGAAATGCCAAGGGGCGGGGGAGGCTGCGGGAACTATGGGATAGCTACGGGATAGCTACCCACAGTGCAACGCTCCAGAAATTGACGCTAGCCTTGGACCATGGACGCACACTACCGATTTAATGTGTTTAGTGTGGCCGCGCGCACTCGATTTTATAAAATCTGTTTTACAAAACCGGTTTATGCAAATTCGGAATAGTCCCGTAGTGTAGACGTACCCTAAGATTTTAAATGCCCTGTCCGCTTCTGGGGACCAGTGAAAGGGGTCATGATCCGCTCCCTTAACACATTCATACAGAGGTTTTGCCCACAGTCCAAACTCTGGGATCCACATTCTGCAAAAGCCTGCCATGCCCAGAAATGCTCTAAGCCTTTTCCGGTTGCTTGGGATAGGAATCTGGCAAATAGCCTCCTTTCTCTCATTAGAGAGCTGCCGTTCTCCTTGCCTTATGTGAAACCCTAAGTACTGTACTTCTGAGAGGGCAATTTGAGCCTTGTTCCGAGCCACCCGGTATCCTCGGAGCCCAACAAAGTTCAGGAGGCTCACAGTGGCTTGGAGGCAAGGGATTAATCCCTCCGCCGCTATTAACAGGTCATCAACATACTGCAGGAGGAGAATCCTGTCCGGAGTATTCCACTCCTCCAGGTCTTTGGCCAACGCCTGGCCGAAAAGCGTAGGGGAGTTCTTAAATCCCTGTGCCAACACAGTCCAGCAGAGCTGTTTTTTAACCCTTCCAGTGTCTTCCCACTCGAAGGAGAAAATCTCCTGAGATTGGGTATCAACTGGAATTGTGAAGAAAGCATCTTTCAAATCTAGGACTGAAAAATGGGTATACTGCCCCCCTATAGAGGCCAACAGTGTATACGGATTTGGAACAAGGGGGTGCAGAGTCTTAACCCGCTCATTGACTGCCCTCAAGTCCTGTACCAGCCAATACGTCCCATTGGGCTTTTGCACGGGCAGGATGGGGGTGTTCCAAGCTGATTGGCATTCTCGTAGTACCCCATGCTCTAGGAATCGATCTATAGTCTTTTTCAGTCCCTCTCTGGCTTCCCTTTTAATTGGATACTGTTTGATCTGCACTGGGCTTTTTCCTGGGAGGAGTTGAACATTAACAGGGGTGTGATGGATTGCCCTTCCAGGGACCCCTGATGCCCAGGCAAGGGGATACACCTGGTCCTCCCACTGGCTCCACTCTGGGGCTTGCATGGCTGAGGGTTCAATTGCAAGGGCCATTATCCAGGCATTCTCAGGGGGTAAGGTAAGGGTTATATCATCTTGAGTGAAATGCAGAGTGGCACCCAAACGACAAAGCAGGTCCCGTCCTAATAGGGGTGTTGGACAGTCAGGGAGGTAAACCAGCTTGTGAGATACAGTTGTGTTTCCCAAGGCACATTCCGCTGGGGCATATACTGGGCACCTGGTTCCTTTCCCTGTGGCACCTACCACTGTAAGGGAGTCTGCTACTGGCAGCTGAAGGGGTTGATTCACGGCAGTTCGTGCTGCTCCAGAGTCTACTAAAAAGTCTATTTCTGAATTTCCCACCCGCATTTTTACTCGGGGTTCCGGGGGCAGGATGGTCCGTCTCCCCTGACACCCCTAATCTTGATCCTCTGCTGCCATCATGGGGGTACCTTCCCTTTCAGGGCACTCATTTTTCCAATGTCCCTCCTTCCGGCATATGGCACACTGGTTGCGACCCAAACGCCTTTCCTGGGGACCGGGGCGCCCACGTCCACGGCCTCTCATTCCCCGGCCCCTTTCACCTTTCTGTGACTTTCCTCTGCCGCCGGCCTGCACCGCCGCTAACATCATCTTCACTTGCCTTTTTTCCTTCTCTCCCTCTCTAAGGGCATAGGCCCTGTTGGCAGTCTCCAAAATCTGAGCCATAGACATTCCCATTAAATCCTCCTTTTTCTGCAATTTCCTTTTAATATCAGGGGCCGCACGGCTAGTAAAGATACCCTTTATGATTGCCTCAGTTGTCTGATCATCTGGGTCTGCGCTAATACTTTGCCGGATGGAGTCCCGAATGCGCTGTAGAAAAGCCACCGGACTCTCTTTTGATTCCTGGATTAGCTCATACGGCTTTGCCCAGTTGTTATGTCGGACAGCCGAGTGCCTGAGGCCATACATAAGCAATTCCTTATAGGAGTTAAGCATCCTCAAACCCCCCTCCTCATTCAGATTCCACCCGGGGTCCACTGTGGGGACAGCAGCTTCTGGCAAGGGTTTTCCTTCTCTATCCTCATTATGCCTTCTTTGTGCCTCTTCTCTAGCTTTAGCTATAACTTGATTCCGTTCCACTTCAGACAACAAAGTTCTCATAAATACGTTGCAATCATCCCAGTCAGGCTTGTGGTTAGCTAAACACTCTTCAAAGATTGAAATGAACCAACCTGGATTCGTTGAGAATTCCCCTGCTTCTGCCTTAAAGGCAGCTAGGTGTACAGGGTTAAAGGGAACATGAGAGTACACTGGTATAATCTGAGCCGCACGCTCCTGTGTTCCAGGACGGGCTATCACATTCTCAGTAATCAACGGATACAATCCCACCGAGGGGGCATTCTCTGGAACCTGTGGGGGTGTTGGAGCCGAAGGGGACACCGATTCTGCCATTACAACCGTGGGAGGGTTCTGGGGATTAGCAGCATTTACTACCGAGTCTGTCGGAGTCAAATGGCACTTGTGTAAAATATCAGACCTGTTTCTTAACATCATAAACATATATGCATAGAGATGTTCATTCCATTTACCAGTTCGCTGACAAAACAAAAGTAATTGAAGGATCGTGTTGTAATTAAGTGATCCTTCTGGTGGCCACCTTTCCTGGTCCTCTAGCTGATATTGAGGCAAGTCAACTGTACAGAACCTTTTTAGTTTACTTCTAAGCATTGAATCTGATGAGAACACATCCCAATGGGCTAGAATGCATCCTAAGGGTGTACACTGTGCTCCGCCGGCTGTACTCTGTCCCTGTCCCATACTCTATGAATATGGAGACACTGGGCGTCCCCAGGTCCTAACAGGCAAAAAGTCCACACCACTGGACCGTTCCTACCTTATCCACAGGACCGGTTCCTCACCGTCACCCGCAGCTGCTTCTCCACTATCTGTGTGCGTTGCACCATTGTGCCCTCCGGGGTCGACCAAACTACGTCTCCGCCGAGGCCCCCGATGAAGTCACCGGTGCGCGCTGGTCGTTGTCGCAATCCGTCGGCCGCCAGGAGGGATCCGGGCAAGGCTAAATTTCAGCCTCGAGCCCACCCAGGGATACCAAAACTGTTGCCGGCACAAAGGCCTGAGGCGACAGCAACAGTGGTTCGTTGCCCGGTGTGCTTCGCTCCAATAAACACACCAAGGTGGAGAAGCAAAACAAAGTTTATTTGAGATCTCAAAGCAGGCTCTAGGAGAAACAGTATCTCAAATCCAGCGCAACAAAAACAAGCAATTTTCCCTTTTTATATGTCAAGCTGTTTGTAAAAGCCTTTGTTTCATTCCCCCCTACCCCTCCCTTGTTAACTGCAGCTACATTAGGCATTACATTATAGCTTGTTAGAAAAGTTCTCATCCGCATGTTTATCTGTTGGCCTTGTCAGCTCAGGCACATGAAGACTTCTCCCCCTTTCCTCCCCCTCTTATCACTACTTTTGCTAGTTTAAGCAGGACCGCAGCTGTCTGCTAGAAAAGCTGACTCTCACATATTCTGCTTTTAGGCTGTTAGTATGTAGGTTGGTTAAAGTTCACAAGATGGAGTTACTGTGGCTCACTTAGACCCAGAGCAGGGGGGCTTCATCGACACTCGTGGTCTTCCACCCTCCCCGAGTTACATGGTAGCTACGCCCAGTAACACCAACACCGGCGCAGAGTACTAACCACTATACGATCATGGCCAGGCGCTGGGGGCGCAGGCAGCAGCCCAGCGGAAAATGCTCAGCTCTGTGCTCTCGTGGCGGCCACCTACCTCGCCGGCGGCCACAGGTCTTTCTCAAGTCTCCCCATTACAGTCACAGGTCAAATGCTGAGCAAAGGAAAAAAGACAGGAAGCCAATCCCATGCCTGTCCCTTTTTCTGTCTTCCTCCACCCTTGGACCAGGTCCCTCCCAGTTTGTCTGGGCCATTGTCCTCATGCCCCTGGCCAGCCTATTTCCCTTTGCCGCTCTGAAACGTGCCCCCACATGCAGGCCCCGAAGCTGGGCCCGGGGGAGGCTTTGGCTAGGGCGAGCGTGTCCTTGCGAAGTAATTGTCTCTCTGGAGGTGAAAGTCATCAGTGCGGGGTGCGAAGGGAAGTGGCCGTCGAAGGAGAATACTAGGCATGTGGTGGGCAGGCCAGGGATTTCTTTGTCCCCCCTTCAAAAGGGGTCACCCTCCCCGTCGGGGAATCGAACCCCGGTCTCCCGCGTGACAGGCGGGGATACTCACCACTATACTAACGAGGAAAGGGGCACAGTGAGTGGCCCTAGCTCCCACAGACAAGCTATGGTCAGCGTACACCTACACTGTCGCATGGGCCCCAGCAGGCAACAACACCCCTGGCCCTCTTCTGCTTCCCAAAGGCTTTGGCCGCAGCAACAGCCCTGGGAAAAGCCCTGGCCCTCCTCACCTGCCCTTGCCCAGCACCACGCCTTTTCGGGCCTACACAGCTCCTCACACAACACCCGCCTGGGACTTTGCCCTCACCTACCAGCTCAGCAGCACCTTTTTTCCTCTCAAAACCTCCTCTTGACACCCTCCCCCTTCCACACTTCACACTCACCTCATCACAAACTCACCCACGGCCCCTTTGGCTTCTCAAGCGCCTCTGGAGGGACACAGCTTCCCAGGCACGCAGATCCTTCCTTTCAACGCGCACTGGACGGACATTCCAAACACAGCCCTTTCCAGGAGGGAATGCGCTGCTTTTGGACCCTAGCGCCCAGCAAGAAGTCCTGGGACTCTTTTTCTGACGGATGGACCCCACTGACTTGCCTTTACCAAGCAGAAACTAAGGACCGGCCGATGGCTCTCTTTGCAAACGGACGCCATCAGACTGAGCCACGAGGCGTGCTGCAGGATAGCCCCTCCCCACCAAAAATTAATGCCATGACCCTGTGTGATGTTATTGATATAAATTGGGACCATATAGAACATGGGTTGCCACCAAGGTCCTGTAGTGGCACCAAATCTTAAGTAAAGGGGGTCATATAAGGTGTCTAAGACCAGGTTCTGGGTTGCTGGTTATGATTATGCTGTCTGTATGTCTGTGTATCATTTTGTAGTTGAAGTTATAAGTATTGGCTCTGTACTGTCTGTATTTTGTATTATGCTCTGCTTCTGGGAAATATCCCAGACAAGCTGGTGTTAGCCCTGCCTAGCTGGCTTGATGGCCCATTAAGGACCATCAGCTACACAATTGACCCATGGAGAGAAGGCAGACACGCCTTGTGACTCAGCAAAGTATGCAGAGACTTGTCCATGTGACTGCAGACTCCATTTTCCTGTAATTTTCCACAATGAGGACAAAGAGATTCTTACACCTGGAAAAGTCCATATAAGGCTGATACATCATCTCCATCTTGTCTTCAATCCTGCTTCTGACCTCTGGAGGGACTTTGCTACAAACTGAAGCTCTACACCATGGACTGAATGACCCATCCCAGCGGGGGATGTATTCCAGAGACTTAATTTGAACCTGCAGTTTACTCCATCAGTGCTGCAAGCCTGAACTAAGAACTTTGCCATTACTGTATGTAATTGATTCCATTTAACCAATTCTACCTCTCATCTCTACCTTTTTCCCTTTGTCAATAAACCTTTAGATTTTAGATTATAAAGGATTGGCAACAGCGTGATTTGTGGGTAAGATCTGATGTGTATATTGACCTGGGTCTGGGGCTTGGTCCTTTGGGATCAAGGGAACCTTTTCCTTTTATTGGGGTGTTGGTTTTCATAACCATTCATCCCCAGGATGAGTGCACTGGTGGTGATGCTGGGAGACTGGAGTGTCTAAGGGAATTGCTTGTGTGACTTGTGGTTAGCCAGTGGGGTGAGACCAAAGTCCTTTTTGTCTGGCTGGTTTGGTTTGCCTTAGAGGTGGAAAAACCCCAGCCTAAGGCTGTGACTGCCCAGTTTAAGCAATTGGTCCTGATCTGGCACTCTCAGTTGGGTCCCGCCAGAATCACTCCGTCACACCCAGATTTGAACCGAGGTTGATGCGGCGACGGCGCAGAGTACTAACCACTATACGATCACGGCCAGGCGCTGGGGGCGCAGGCAGCAGCCCAGCGAAAATGCTCAGCTCTGTGCTCTCGGGGCGGCCTCCTACGTCGCCGGCGGCCACAGGTATTTCTCAAGTCTGCCCATTACAGTCACAGGTAAAATGCTGAGGAAAGGAAAAAATAGAGGAAGCCAATCCCATGCCTGTCCCTTTTTCTGTCTTCCTCCACCCCTGGACCAAGTCCCTCCCCGTTTGTCTGGGCCATTGTCCTCATGCCCCTGGCCAGCCTATTTCCCTTTGCCGCTCTGAAACGTGCCCCCACGTGCAGGCCCCGAAGCTGGGCCCGGGGGCGGAAGGCCAGGGAGAGGCTTTGGCTAGGGCCAGCGTGTCCTTGCGAGGTAATTGTCTCTCTGGAGGAGAAAGTCATCAGTTCAGGGTGTGAAGGGAAGTGGCCGTAGAAGGAGAATGGAAGGCATGTGGTGGGCAGGCCAGGGATTTCTCTGTTCCCCCCTTGAAAAGGGGTCATCCTCCCCATCGGGGAATCGAACCCCAGTCTCCCGCGTGACAGGCGGGGATACTCACCACTATACTAATGAGGAAAGGGACATGGGGAGGGGCCCCAGCTCCCACAGACCAGCTATGGTCAGCGTACACCTACACCGTCGCATGGGCCCCAGCAGGCAACAGCACGCCTGGCCCTCTTCTGCTTCCCAAAGGCTTTGGCCGCAGCAACAGCCCTGGGAAAAGCCCTGGCCCTCCTCACCTGCCCTTGCCCAGCACCACGCCTTTTCGGGCCTACACAGCTCCTCACACAACACCCGCCTGAGACCTTGCCCTCACCTACCAGCTCAGCAGCACCTTTTTTCCTCTCAAAACCTCCTCTTGACACCCTCCCCCTTCCACACTTCACACTCACCTCATCACAAACTCACCCACGGCCCCTTTGGCTTTTCAAGCGCCTCTGGAGGGACGCAGCTTCCCAGGCACGCAGACCCTTCCCTTCAACGCGCACTGGACGCACATTCCAAACACAGCCCTTTCCAGGAGGGAATATGCTGTTTTGGACCCTGGCGCCCAGCAAGAAGTCCTGTGACTCTTTTTCTGTCGGATGGATCCCACTGACTTGCCTTTACGAAGCAGAAACTAAGGACCGGCTCATGGCTCTCTTTGCAAATGGACGCCATCAGACTGAGCCACTAGGCGTGCTGCAGGATAGCCCCTCCCCACCAAAAATTAATGCCGTGACCCGGATTCGAACCGAGGTTGCTGCGGCCACGGCGCAGAGTACTAACCACTATACGATCACGGCCAGGTGTTGGGCAAGCAGGCAACAGCCCAGCACAAAATGCTCAGGTCTGCGCTCTCGGGGCGGCCACCTACGTCGCCGGCGGCCACGGGTATTTCTCAAGTCTGCCCATTACAGTCACAGGTAAAATGCTGAGCAAAGGAAAAAATAGAGGAAGCCAATCCCATGCCTGTCCCTTTTTCTGTCTTCCTCCACCCCTGGACCAAGTCCCTCCCCGTTTGTCTCGGTCATTTTACTATACTATGCTCCCCACTATACTCAAGAGGATAGGGGACCTGGCCAACCTCAGGGGGGGGGGACAGACCATGGGGCGAGGTGGCCAGAAAAGGTTCCTGTGGGAGAAGGGGTTCCTGTACCGAGAATGGGCTCCCCCAGAGAAAATGGAGTCGGGGGGATCAGGAGGCAGCTGGTGGTACCCCAGGAGTATCGCCACCAGCTGCTGTGCCAGGCCCATGACATTCCCCCCTCAGGGCACCAGGGAGCCTGGTGTACCCAGCAGAAGCTGCTACGGAGCTTTTACTGGCCTGGGGTCTTTACCCATGTCCGGCAGCACTGCCGCTCCTGTGACTTCTGCCAGAGGGGGAGGAAGGATGTGGACTGCACCCTTAGCAAGTTTGCAGATGACACTAAACTGGGAGGAGTGGTTGATACGCTGGAGGGTAGGGATAGGATACAGAGGGACCTAGACAAATTAGAGGATTGGGCCAAAAGAAATATGATGAGGTTCAACAAGGACAAGTGCAGAGTCCTGCACTTAGGACGGAAGAATCCCATGCACTGCTACAGACTAGGGACCGAATGGCTGGGCAGCAGTTCTGCAGAAAAGGACCTAGGGGTTACGGTGGATGAAAAGCTGAATATTAGTCAACAGTGTGCCCTTGTTGCCAAGAAGGCTAATGGCATTTTGGGTTGTATAAGTAGGGGCATTTCCAGCAGATCGAGGGAAGTGATCATTCCCCTCTATTCAGCACTGGTGAGGCCTCATCTGGAGTACTGTGTCCAGTTTTGGGCCCCACACTACAAGAAGGATGTGGAGAAATTGGAGAGAGTCCAGCGGAGGGCAACAAAAATGATTAGGGGGCTGGAACACATGACTTATGAGGAGAAGCTGAGGGAACTGGGATGGTTTAGCCTGCAGAAGAGAAGAATGAGGGGGGATTTGATAGCTGCTTTCAACTACCTGAAAGGGGGTTCCAAACAGGATGGATCTAGACTGTCCTCAGTGGTAGAAGATGACAGAACAAGGAGTAGTGGTCTCAAGTTGCAGAGAGGGAGGTTTAGGTTGGATATTAGGAAAAACTTTTTCACTAGTAGGGTGGTGAAGAACTGGAACGGGTTACCTAGGGAGGTGGTGGAATCTCCTTCCTTAGAGGTTTTTAAGGTCAGGCTTGACAAAGCCCTGGCTGGGATGATTTAGTTGGGTTTGGTCCTGCTTTGAGCAGGGGGTTGGACTAGATACCTCCTGAGGTCCCTTCCAACCCTGAGATTCTATGATTCTATGAAGGCCCGGGACAGGGGGAAGATGGCTGTAAGACCCTTGCCCCGCCCCGAGGAGCCTGTCCAGAGGGGGGCCAGGGTCAAAAGGGGGGCTCTGAACCGAGAGAGCCCGAATCACAGCCCCCCGACTGGAACATGGGGAGAAGGCCCCAGCCCAGCGGGCCCCCCAGGGGTACTGGGGTGGGGAAAGGGCACGGGCGGCATAAGGCTTCCCCCCTGCAACCTGCAAGTGCCCTCGAGTCCCCCCGACCTACAGGGGGGCAGGAAACTGGAATGACCTGGGGTAACTCTTCCCCCAGAACGGGGGGGGGGACCCTAGGGCAGCCATGGGAATGTAGGTGGGTTCAAACTTCCCCAGGTCACTGGCTGGAGTGACCCCGCTCAGTTCGGTCTCGAAGGGGGGAGAGGTGTTACGAAGTGGGACTGTTCGTACTGGGGGCTGGGAATGCTGGGTGCAGGCCTCTAAGTATCTAGCAAAGCAGAAGGCCGGCGCAACCAAATGCCTGACACTCTGTCTCCTAGCAACTGATGGCCCGAGCACCTCCCCTGCAAAGGTGCATCTAAAGGTGTTGGAGACAAAGGGGTCAGGTGACCTCCTGGCCCGGGAAAGAAGCTGGGCAGAGAGGAGGGGCCGGAGGAAGTTGGGCAGACTGGAGCTGGCTAGGGAAAAGAGGGGAGGCAGAGAGAGAGGGCTCTGATCCCCAAGGGGGGCTGTGGGGCTCCGGGGCCCCAAGATGGACCTAACATGGGGGATCCTGTTATCTGTGCCTGCAAGACCTGTGTTGGACTGTGTTCCTGTCGTCTAAATAAACCTTCTGCTTTACTGGCTGGCTGAGAGTTCTTGTGAATCGGCAGGGAGCCCAGGGGTGCTGGGCCTGACTCCCCTACACTAAAAGTGGAAAGTCAGAAGCAGCACTTGCCTACTTCAATATACGGTATTATATTTTGTTGCACCTGTTGTGATGAAGTGGGAATGTTCTTAATATTTTCTCTGAATACTGTGTGGGTGCCTCAGTTTCCCCTGCAAGATGCTACTTGAAGGTGTTGGGGACAAAGAGATCAGGTGGCCTCCTTGTCCGGAAGAGGCACAGAGGCCAGAGGAGGGAGTGTCAGTTTGGAGCTGGCTGTGGAAATGGGGAGAGACCCAGAACTTGGTTCTGGGCTGCCCACCCCGCAAGATGGACCTGACAGAGGGGTTCTGTTTTCTGTACCAACAAGCTCTGTTTAAACTGTGTTCCCGTCATCTAATAAACCTTCTGTTTTACAGTCTGGCTGAGAGTCACATCTGACTGTGGAGTTGGGGTGCAGGGACCTCTGGCTACCCCAGGACCCCGCCTGGGCGGACTCACTGCGGAAAGTACATGGTGTGGAAGGGCATGCTGAATGCTCTGAGGTCAGACCCAGGAAGGTGTAAGCTTCTTGCCCTGGAGACAGTCTGCTCAGAGAGGAGGCTCCCCCAGAGTCCTAACTGGCTTTGAAGGAGTGGTTCCAGAGCATCCCAGCATCCCCTTCCACCCCATGCACTTCCCAGAACTCCGCACAGGCACTAACACTCCCTCCTCTGGCCTTTGTCAAGAAGGCTAACAGCATTTTGGGCTGTATAAGTAGGGGCATTGCCAGCAGATCGAGGGACATGATCATTCTCCTCTATTCAACATTGGTGAGGCCTCATCTAGAGAACTATGTGCAGTTTTGGGCCCCACATTGCAAGAAGGATGTGGAAAAATTGGAAAATCCAGTGGAGGCCAACAAAAATGATTAGGGGGCTGGAGCACATGACTTCTGAGGAGAGGCTGAGGGAACTGGGATGGTTTAGTCTGCAGAAGAGAAGAATGAGGGAGGATTTAATAGCTGCTTTCAACTACCTGATAGGGGGTTACAAAGAGGATGGATCTAGACTGTTCTCAGTGGTAGCAGAGGACAGAAGAAGGAGTAATGATCTCAAGTTGCAGTGGGGGAGGTTTAGGTTGGATATTAAGAAAAACTTTTTCACTAGGAGGGTGGTGAAACACTGGAATGGGTTACCTAGGGAGGTGGTGGAATCTCCTTCCTTAGAAGTTTTTAAGGCCCGGCTTGACAAAGCCCTGGCTGGGATGATTTAGCTGGGAATTGGTCCTGCTTTGAGCATGAGGTTGGACCTTATGACCTCCTGAGGCCCCTTCCAACCCTGATATTCTATGATACTCTAAACTGACCACCAAATTTAAGTTGCGGGTTTTTCCTGTCAGGTGAGGACTCTGGGGCAGGGCTGGGGATAAGGAACTTGGGGTGCAGAAAGGCTGCCCCAGGGCTAGGGTCAAAGAGGACTCCCCTCCACCCTCCCTGGCAGCAGCAAGCTCCAGGGGAGGGACCCCTCCTCTCCCACGCAGTTCACTGCACATGCTCCTAGGGTCCCTCTCAGGTCCAGAAAGCCCACTCGCCTCCCCTATGGTGGGTACCGAGGGGGGAGGTTGCCATCACATGTGGCCTCCCCTGCTGCCACCCCTCACCATAGCCTCACTGGGGATGGGGCTGCCCCTTGCCCAGCATGGTGCAGGAGTGGGGACTGCAGGGTGGTAGCTGGGGAGGGGCAGAGTATCACAAAATTCACCCAAGCCCCAGCTGCACAGGTCTAGGAAGCTCCCCTCCCCAGTGGTGTAGCCAGGTTCTAACATGAGGGGGAGCGAACACGTAAAAAAAGATGCCAGCCAACATATCCAATTACTAATCAGGTAGTTCTGTAACAGGCTATAACAGGCTGCCCTGGACCCCATCACCCCCTGAAGCACAAGGTAGGGGTAGGCACCACCATGTTGTGCAACAAACACTTGACAAAATTACTGGACTTAGTGATGGACAATGCGGGCAGGTGGGTATTATGTCATTCAATCATTCAACCCATAAAATTGCACACATTTTGCCTCAGTGAAATTAAATATCCAGAGAATTACTGGGCCTGTGATGATGATGATGGCCAGGGCTTGCTCACCTGTGGCTCCTCCTCCCTCTGCTGTGGAGGCACAGCCAGGCAGGTCTGCATCTGCAAGCAGGCACCCTGCCTCAGGTGCAGCTCTCATGGGCCCTGATAGCCAATAGACTGGGAGCCTCCCGGCCAATGGAATGGGCTGGGCTGCGGGGCGGAAGGCAAAGGGGGAGATTGTAGGGAGGGGAGCTTTGGAGGAGGGGAGGCAGTGGGGGAGGGGAGTGGGCTGGCACAAAGGGGAGGGCTCTCTGGAGAGGAGTGACCGGGACACAGGGGTCATTGGGAGTCTCTCGAGGGGACAGAGGGTTGTGTGGGTCTCTGTGGGGCAGGGGGCTGTGATGGGCGGAGCCAGCTGCAACCTGGGTCTGCTCTGCGGGGGGTGTTGCTATAGTCCCCTCAGGAAGCCCCCCCCCATCCTGTGTATTTTATACCAGCCCCGGGGTGCCCATTGCTGCTCTTTTCCCCGCCCACGGCTCCATCTGTCTGTCCCCACAACCCCCCAGCTGTGTCCTGGTGTGTGTCTGTCCCACAACCCCCTGGCTGTGTCCTTGTGTCTGTCTGTCCCACAACCCCCGGCTGTGTCTGTCTGTCTGCCCCCACCACCCCCAGCTGTGTCTGTCTGTCTGCCCCCACAACCCCCTGGCTGTGTGCTTGTGTCTGTCTGTCTCACAACCCCCGGCTGTGTCTGTCTGTCTGTCTGCCACCACCCCCGGCTGTGTGTGTCTGTCCCACAACCCCCTGGCTGTGTCTGTGTGTCTGGCTGCCCCCACTGCCCCCAGCTGTGTGTGTCTGTCCCAGAACCCCCCAGCCGTGTCTGTTTGTCCCCACCAACCCCCCCCCCCGGCTGTGTCCTTGTGTCTGTCTGTCCCCACCACCCCCGGCTGTGTCTGTCTGTCTGTCCCCACCACACCGCTGGCTGTGTCCTTGTGTCTGTCTGTCCCACAACCCCCGGCTGTGTCCGTGTGTCTGGCTGCCCCCACCACCCCCGGCTGTGTCTGTCTGTCCCATAACCCCCCCAGCTGTGTCCTTGTGTTTGTCTGTCCCACAACCCCCCGGCTGTGTCCGTGTGTCTGGCTGCCCCCACCACCCCCGGCTGTGTCTGTCTGTCCCATAACCCCCCCAGCTGTGTCCTTGTGTTTGTCTGTCCCACAACCCCCCGGCTGTGTCCTTGTGTCTGTCTGTCCCACAACCCCCAGCTGTGTCCTTGTGTCTGTCTGTCCCACAATCCCCTGGCTGTGTCCGTGTGTCTGGCTGCCCCCACCCCACCCCGCTGTGTGTGTCTGTCCCACAACCCCCTGGCTGTGTCCTTGTGTCTGTCTGTCCCACAACCCCCAGCTGTGTCTGTTTGTCCCCACCAACCCCCGCTCCCTGGCTGTGTCTCTGTGTCTGGCTGCCCCCACAGCTCACCGGCTGAGTCTGTCTGACAGGCACAGACCCTGCTGCTGCTCTGCCCAGGGCTCAGCCGCTGCCGGTGGCTCGCTCCCCCTCCCTGCTGTGGAGGCGTGGCCAGGCAGCTCCGGCACCGCCCCCGGAAGCTCCCATTGGCTGGGGTTCCCGGCCAATGGGCTGTGAGCCCAGTCGCTGCTGGAGCCTCTCCCGGGAGCTGCCGCTGCGGTGAGAGCGCCCGGCATTGCGACGCGGGGACCCCCAAAGCACAGGGCCTGGGGCCCAAACATTGGTGGAGCTTGGCCCAGCTTCAGGATTATTGGTGGAGCCTGGGCCCCACGGGCCCATAGAACTCGCCGCCTATGTGCCAGGGCCCTGTCGAAACTGTTCGAATTGGGCCCCGCACTTCCTAAAGCCGGCCCTGAGCACAGGCAAAGCAGAGGGTGGTTTTGATCTATCAAGCTCTGGGTTACAGGCCTAGCACACGTCTGCTGCACCACTCTGCTGGCTTCTCACTCACAGTCCCCAGCACCTAGTCTCCAGCATCCACACTAGCACCTTGCGAGCTCTAGTGCTGGCAGGCAGATGCACTGGTTTTTGCTGGTGCTACCAGCAGGGGATCGGCGTCATGTACCACCCAGCCTGCCGGGGGCTCCAGGAAACACATCTGCAGGCATGGCCACACTCTGAGGCCACCAAAAATATTGTGATGAGACCCCCTGCTCCAGAGCATGGAGGAGGAAGCACCTAAGGCCAGCGGACAGCCTGGGCTAGGCAGATGCTCGGAGCAGAGCACCAGAGGGCTGCACTGGCTCCCTTCTTAGCAGCAAACTATCAATTCCCCTGACCCCTGAGACCGCAGCCTGCAGCTAAGGGTAGCGCCCACTGGGGGTTAACAGACAAACACACTCACCCATTGCACCACAGAGACACATGAATACAAATCTGCTGTTACCAAGGCTGCTGCCTAGCAGACTGCGCACCTGCCTGCCAGTGCTAGTGCTCACAAGGTGCAGTGTGGAGGCTGGAGGCTGGGTGCTGGCTGTTACTTGCAAAAATCCAGCAGAGTGGTGCAGCAGGAGCGTGCTGGGCCCATAACCCAGCAATTGATGGATCAAAACCATCCTCTGCTAAAGATGTGCTTGTTTCCTTTCCCTCGGGGCCTTCAAGCGAGGCGGTGACCAGCAGAGCACCAGGAGCCTGGGCCATGAGGCAAGAGGTGGCTGAGGCGGCGGCCTGCCAGGGAGCTCCCCGGCACCTCTGGCTGCCTGGGCTGAAGGCAAGAGGCAGGCCTGGGCAGTGCGAGGGCCTCCTGTCCTGGAATGAGGCTGCAGTGCTTCCTGGTCCCCTTTTCCCACCCACACCGGCAGGCGGCTGCTGCGGGAGAACACGAGGGAGGCTCTCGGGATGCTAGGCAGCTCTGTGTGGCTGTCAGGGGAAAGAGCCTTCTTCTCTAAAGATGGCTGGCAGAAAGGTGGTGCTCAGCTCTGTAAGCAACCTCCCCAGTAGCCTCACTGCCAGGGGATGCAGACATTTCTGTAAGGTGCAGAAAGAGGGTATTTGGCGTCCAAGTTAATATGAGAAATATGCATTTAGGAGATAGAATTTCCATTCTTCCATCAGTGGCCTAATGGATAAGGCAATGGCTTTCTAAGTCAGAGATTGTGGGTTCAAGTCCCATCTGGGGTGAAAAACTGCCTTCTTCCTGTACACTGCAAGGAAACCTTGGCCTTACTTTCACCAAGGAAGCTGGGAGATGTTTGAACACAAAATACTGGATCTTGGGAAAAATCCCCCAGAAATGGCATCTTGACAAATGCTTTCTAAACCCCTCAGTAGCAAACAGTTAATACTAGTGTTTGTCTGAGACTAGAGGGAAGGGGAGTGTTTACTCCAACACCTCAGTGAGTGAAACAGAGGGAAAGAGCAAGGCTGTTCTGAAAGAGAAGGGATCTGTCTGGAGACAAAGCAGCCCCTGAGAATGAGCAATGGTGTGAAAAGAAGAGGTTGAAATGTGTTAGATGTTAGAGGGTTTATCCCTTCACCCTCCCATTACCAGGTCCTTCTTGTGTACACATAGAGCAGCAATAACCAAAGTCCCAAGGTGCAAACAATGAGATGTTTATTGGATTGAACTTCCAGCAAGCAATGATTCCAGTTATCCTTCCTCAGTGTCCTCATCCCAGCCCTGATGCCACAGAGCCTTGCCTGTGTCCCTGTTCCCATTCACCCCCTTAGCAAAACATAGGACATATGGTGACACATCTCCTGGTCGGGCCAGGCATCAAGGTGGAAGGTGTTGATATTCCATTTGTCCCAATGCCCTGTGCGTAGTGCAGTGCCCTGCACCTTCTCTTGTACGGGCAGGCCACACCTGTTCCAATTAGTGTTCCAGATTTCCCACTATAGTGGGCCTGGGAAGGTTGGGTCCAAGTTGTCTAGTACAGGGGGGAGGGGCTTACTCCATTACTTCTCGGTTATTTCCATAGGCAACGTAACACAAGTATACTTAGCAATACACCAGCCGCTGTAACAATCCACAGCAACACCGAGAGACCTGAGCACTGCCGCATGGTCCAACATCCCGGCCACCACCAAAACACCTCCTCTCCTCCTTCGACGGGGTCAAGCTCTTAACATGCCCAGTTGCTGGCAGCTGCAATACGCTGCCGCTGCAGGTTTTCGTGCTTTTGTCCATATCATAAGTCCATTGAATGTCCACAGAGAAATGGGTTATTGTCCAAACCAACTTAACCACGTGGTGTGGAATCAGGCCATATGCCCTGGTTCGATTATTCACAGCAGTAAGATTCACAGGTCTATCTGTGCACCAAAGCCCAGAGAGCAGTGTGTAGTGTGGAATTTGGTTAGGGGCTGGCATAATTGTGCCCCCAGTAATATGTACATTTCCAGCAAAACACCTCATACACAGTACACCCAATTGTCCACCCCTTGCCATGGGCCATTGGGTGTGCTCCTCCATGGCCATCAGGAAGGGGCACATTCAAACATCTTCTCTGGATTTACACCATTTTACACACCCCTCCATTGATTCCCAGCGAGCAAATCCCCTTCTCATTATTCCCATACGGCTTGTGGGGCCCACCTTAGCTGCCGATTCACTTCCAGATACCACGGTAGCTATTACACAGGTGCTGGCCTCCTTGTCGAGCATTTTGAATTTCCATACATATCTTCCCCCCAGGTCAACCTTTTGAAGCCATCCCCACTCATGTCATGAGGTTTTTCTGTTCATTGAAACACAACAATGCTAACAACAAGACAAACACCACAGACAAACAACACAAAACAGAGATTCATGGTATTATGGGTTATTCTTTTGCTGGTGCCAGCTTGCTTGTAGAGTGTCTGAAAAACAAAATAAACAATTTCCACCCCTCCCCCCCGTTGGTGGGGACAGATTAGTGCTTAATAATTATACCACTTCCTTTTACAAATGTCCTTGCTAATTGCAGGAAAAACAGAATAATTACCTCCAGGCTGTCCTTACTGTGGTCTATCGTCAGATAGTGAATTACCCCACTCGCTGGTCATTTATGAAATTCATGAGGTGGTGTGCCTCAGTGTCCCCTCTTGTACAACAGACCAGGTTTGCAATAGTTTCTCTGCTGTACTAAGCTTTAAGTTTATTCTCAGGTGGTGAGAGACACCTTTAGATTTAGCTTTAGCACTGTACACACACACACACACACACACACCCTTAGGGTTAACCTGTCCCCCTTATTTTCAGGCTTGACTTGTTTTTTCACCTCCCTTTCCTGGAGGGCCACAATCTGAATCTTCCAGTAGCTTGTTTGCTGACCAGATGTATTCATTATTTGCAGCTCCTTTATGCTGCTACTTATGGGCAGATCTCTCCTTCCACCATCAGCTAGGTAATTTGCATTCATACAGGCTTTCGGGCTTGCTTTTGGATCCAAAGCTATCAGCAAGGCCGGCTCTAGGCACCAGCCCTCCAAGCATGTGCTTGGGGCGGCACTTTCTAAGGGGCTACACTCCGCCCTGCCTTTTTTTATTTTTATTTTTTATTTTTTTGCTTGGGGCGGCATTGCCCGGAGCCAGCCCTGGAGCAGCCACTCGCCCGAGCCAGGATCCACGCCCCCTGCCCAGCCCAGCAACGCCCTGCCCAGCCCACTCTGGCAGGGAAATGCGGCGCCACCCGGAGTGGCAGCGGCAGCAGGACCTCGCCTTCCTCCCTGCATCCTGGGCCCCACTTCCTTCCCTCACACATTCCGGGAGCCCCTCTCGCCACCGCCTCAGCCCAGGCTCGGCTCCCCCTCCCTCCTCATCTCCTCACACACTCCGGGAGCCCCTCTCACCGCCACCTCAGCCCAGGCTCGGCTCCCCCTCCTTCCCTGGCTCCTCACACGCTCCGGGAGCCCCTCTCACTGCCGCCTCAGCCCAGGCTCGGCTTCTCCTCCTTCCCTGGCTCCTCACACGCTCCGGGAGCCCCTCTCACCGCCACCTCAGCCCAGGCTCGGCTTCTCCTCCTTCCCTGGCTCCTCACACGCTCCGGGAGCCCCTCTAACCGCCGCCTCAGCCCAGGCTTGGCTCCTCCTCCCTCCCCGTCTCCTCACACGCTCCGGGAGCCCCTCTCACCACCGCCTCAGCCCAGGCTAGGCTCCTCCTCCCTCCCCATCTCCTCACACGCTCCGGGAGCCCCTCTCACCACCGCCTCAGCCCAGGCTCGGCTCCCACTCCTTCCCTTGCTCCTCACACACTCCGGGAGCCCCTCTCACCGCCGCCTCAGCCCAGGCTCGGCTCCTCCTCCCTCCCCATCTCCTCACACTCTCCGGGAGCCCCTCTCACCCCCGCCTCAGCCCAGGCTCGGCTCCTCCTCCCTCCCCATCTCCTCACATGCTCCGGGAGCCCCTCTCGCCACCGCCTCAGCCCAGGCTCGGCTCCCACTCCTTCCCTGGCTCCTCACACACTCCGGGAACCCCTCTCACCGCCGCCTCAGCCCAGGCTCGGCTCCTCCTCCCTCCCCGTCTCCTCACACGCTCCGGGAGCCCCTCTCACTGCAGCCTCAGCCCGGGCTCAGCTCCAGGGACCCCGCCTCCCTCCCTCCCTGTCTCCTCACATGCTCCGGGAGCCCCTCTCACCGCCGCCTCAGCCCGGGCTCAGATCCAGGGACCCCGCCTCTCTCCCTCCCGGGCTCCTCACATGCTCCGGGAGGCCCTCTCACCGCCACCACAGCGGGGGCTGAGGAAGGAGGGAAGCGGGGTCCCCTGGAGCAAAGCCCGGGCTGCGGCAGCAGCGAAAGGGGCTCCTGGAGTGTGTGAGGAGACAGGGAGGGAGGGAGGGAGCCAGGGTCCACTGGAGCCGAGCCCAGGCTGCGGCAGCGAGAAGGGCTCCCAGGGTCAGGGCCACCCAGAGGGGGCAAGTGGGTCAATTTTCCCCAGGCCCCGGGCCCCGCAGGGGCCCTCATGAGTATGTCGGAGGCTCCCCCCGCCTCCGTCTTCGCCCATCCCCCGGTGTCTCAGCTGGTGGGGGCGGGGCTGCGAGCTGCAGCTGAGCGGCGGGAGGTCAGGCCCCGCTGGAGACACCAGGCTGCTGCAGTGCTGTCGGGGAAAGAGGGTAAGTGGCGTGGTAAGGGGCTGGGGACGGGCAACCCCCTGACCCCATCCCCCCAGCCCTGACCCCCAGCTCCAAGCCCAGCCCCTCTGAGCCAGGCACCCCCCCAACCCCATCCCCATCCTCCCCACAGCCCTGACCCCCAGCTCCGAGCCCAGCCCCTCTGAGCCGGGCACCCCCTGACCCCATCCCCCTCAGCCCCGACCCCCAGCTCCAAGCCCAACCCCTCTGAGCCGGGCACCCACCGACCCCATCCCCCCCAGCCCTGACCCCCAGCTCCGAGCCCAGCCCCTCTGAGCCGGGCACCCACCCAACCCCATCCCCATCCTCCCCACAGCCCTGACCCCCAGCTCCGAGCCCAGCCCCTCTGAGCCGGGCACCCCCTGACCCCATCCCCCTCTGCCCCGACCCCCAGCTCCAAGCCCAACCCCTCTGAGCCGGGCACCCACCAACCCCATCCCCCCCAGCCCTGACCCCCAGCTCCGAGCCCAGCCCCTCTGAGCCGGGCACCCACCCAACCCCATCCCCATCCTCCCCACAGCCCTGACCCCCAGCTCTGAGCCCAGCCCCTCTGAGCCAGGCACCCCCCGACCCCATCCCCCAGAGCCCTGACCCCCAGCTCCGAGCCCAGCTCCCCTGAGCCGTGCAACCCCCCGACCCCATCCCCCGCAGCCCTGACCTCCAGCTCCGAGCCCAGCCCCTGTGAGCTGGACACCCCCTGATTCCAGCTCCCCACAGTCCTGAGCCCAGCCCCTGTGAGCTGTGCACCCCCCAACCCAGAGCCCAGCTCCCCACCCAGCCCTGGACAAGAGCAGCACCACTCCCAGGCAGCAACAGCCCATTGGCACCAACCATCACCATCACCCAGCAACAGCCTATTATGTAATTTCAAATGTAGACAGACCAGTAAAGCATTTAATGTTTTTAAATCATGTATTTAGTGTATTTTCAAATTATTACAAATTAATTGTTGAATGTATTTCACTAGTTATTTTTTACATTTCCAAATACATGTTACTATAGTATTGCAACTTATTTTTATGGAAGGGGGCCCCCAAAATTGCTTTGCCCCAGGCCCCTGAATCCTCTGGGCGGCCCTGCCCAGAGTGTGTGAGCAACTGGGGAGAGAGGGAAGCGGGCTCCCCTGGAGCCGAGCCCGGGCTGCGGTGAAAGGGGCTCCCAGAGTGTGTGAGGAGCTGGGGAGGGAGGGAAGCGGGGTCCCCTGGAGCTGAGCCCGGGCTGCAGCAGCGGCGAGAGGGGCTCCCGGAGTGTGTGAGGAGGTAAGCGGCCGCCTGGGCTCCTCAGTGCTGAGCAGGTAGCCCTGCAGCCGGAGATCCTCGCCTTCCTGCCCGCCGGGGCTGGGCTAGGGCACCGTGAGGCTGAAGAGCAGCAGGTCCGGGGGGCTCTCCAGGTCCTTGGCCACCAGCATGTCGGGGGTGAGGGCAGTGAGCACGAGCTGATCCACCTCGGCCACCAGCAGTGCCACGAAGCCCAGGGAGGGGGCTGTGTTCTCCGCACTGCCCCGCAGCCGCACTGCCACCTGGAAGTACTCCCGCTCCACGCCGCCCCGCAGCCGCACTGCCACCTGGAAATACTCCGCTCCGCACCACCCCACAGCCGCACTGCCACCTGGAAGTATTCCCGCTCCGCGCCACCCAGCAGCTCCACCCGCACGGGGACAGAGTCGCAGCTGGGCCAGGGTTTGGCTGCCGTGTGCTGGTAGCGGATCTCACGTTTGCGGGGGAGCCCAGTGCTGGAGCGGCAGCAGGTGTGGAGGAAGAGAGATCCCAGTGCTGGGGTGGCAGGGAGGCACTGGTAGGCCGGGGGGGGAGCTCAGGGCTGGGGAAACAAGGGGGGCAGCAAAATTTTTTTTTGCTTGGGGCGGCAAAAAACCTAGAGCCAGCCCTGGAAACAGGTGAAAGGACAAAAGAAGCAAGAGATGAAGAGAAAGGAGGAAGGGATGGATGGAGGAAAAGGTGAAACACAAAGGACAAACTGTAATGTTCCCAGGGATTATAAGGGACAAAATCCCAGGTGCAGAATAAAATTCTGCCTCCTTAAGCTCGTGTTTTCCATGCCTAGATTTCAACTGTCACCAGATGGATCAGACTGAACAGGTTTCAAACCTAGAGGAGGCTCTTACCTTCTAA
Source organism: Mauremys mutica (assembly GCF_020497125.1). Taxonomy (NCBI): domain Eukaryota; kingdom Metazoa; phylum Chordata; order Testudines; family Geoemydidae; genus Mauremys; species Mauremys mutica. The sequence goes on from NW_025423286.1 coordinate 146,752, forward strand.
ACAGGGACGGCTGTTTTCTAGTAAAATCAGGAAAAGGGAAGGAGAAAACTTGAAAGAGGTTCCTCCTGGCACTCACATCCATGAACCCGAATATTCTCTCAGTCGTCAAAGAGAGACCTGGAGAAGGAGACTTGCTGAAGCAAAGCCACAGGGGTCTCTGAGGTTTCCCTGGCCCCTCGCCCCTCTCCTGCCTGGCTGATGTCAGCATCTCTCTGTGAGGTCACCACCTCCCCACCACCTTTGACCAATAGTCTGAGGTCCTGCAAAAGGCCTTTGTGATGTCACTGCCACACCCCTCCCTTGCTGTGCTAATGTCCTGCCCCTGGCCAGGCACTTTGGAGGTTTGAGCTACTCCCTGTGGATCACCCTGTTGCCGGCACAAAAAGGCCTGAGGCTACAGCAACAGTGATTCGTTGCCCGGAGTGCCTTGCTCCAATTAGACATACCAGGGTGGAGAAGCAAAAAAAGTTTATTTGAGATCTCAAAGCGCAGGATGCTTGGAGGAACACACCTTAGATCAAGCACACCCCAGACAAACAGCTTTCTCTCTTTATACATGATCTTAGCTAAGCATGTTTATTACCCCCAATGCCCAGCTCCCCCCTCTTCTTTTTCTTTTTTAGTTCCCATACAGCCAATACATTATGAAGCAGCAATTACTCTAAACAGGTTAGATCATACTTGGCAAAAAACATATTATCTTGTTAGTAACTTTTCTTGACCGGTCATTTTGTTTCACTCCCTTTAGCCAGGTGCAAGCAGGCTGTATAATTGCCTCCTGGTACTGATAACTAGTTGCCACACATTCCATTCTTTCCATCTAGCCTGTGGAGTTAATTAAAGTCTAAACATGGACGCGGTTCGGACAAGCAGAGGCCTAATACAGGGAGCCTTCATTGGCACTGTCATTTTCCACCCCTCTGTCAACACTGGGTCATGCCCGGTGCCACCAACAATTCCCTTCTTTGAGAATACTCAACAAACCTTTGGCTGAGTGTTGTCATATACTGTGGACAAAACATAATTGAGTTCTATGGAGCTGGGGCTGTTAATGAGAGGGTACATAGGGACCTTCGGGGCACGGGGGGTACAAAGTTTACGGAGGAGCAGTTTAAAACAAGCAAGCAGGAGGAGGGTGACCAGGCATAGTATCACACCTGTGAGGAGGAGACGCACAAGGCCACTTCCCAGTCCTCCTAGGTTGGGCAACCAACTCCAAAGGGAATTAAAAATTGTGGGTTCCCTTTCCTGGGCCTTCCATTTCTCGAAAGCCTGTTCGGCTGACAGGATGTGTTTCCATAGCAAAGAGTAATATTGTGGCAAGCCCTAGGCCTGGATCCATACTGGGCAAGTGATCCTAAGGCCTAACAATTACAATTTTTTAAATACCCATAAAATTACTACTACTAATAACAAGCAGATTAAAAACAAAAGGGACCAGGCCCACAGGTTAGGCTGGCCCTGTGAAAATAAACACAGCCAATGCTTAGAGTGTTTACGGGGAGTGCGCTGTAACTGTTTAAAGGGGTCACAGGGCATTCCCAGCAGGCCTTACTGTCGCCTGAATAACAGCTTAAGTCCCAGATCGTCGTTGGCAGTCTTCTCCGCAGGTTGGACAGTTCACCGTTCAGGAGCTGGCACTGCTTTCAGACGGGAGTAGTGGATCCAGTTTTTGTATCCCTCGACCTTTGCTGCTGTGTGGGTGATTAGCAGGACGGTGTGAGGTCCCTTCCACTTCTCTTGGAGAGGCTCGTCCTTCCAGGTACGAACGAGAACGGAGTCACCAGGCTGCAGGGAGTGGACAGGGGCATTCAGCGGGAGAGGCTGCAAATCTTTGGTATACCTGTGGAGAGAACAGAGAACAGCAGACAGAGAGCACATGTACTGAGATAAGAAACCGCAGCCTACCTTCCACTTCCCTAACAGAACCGGTGTACCATTTATAGGCCATGCCCTTCCAAACATAATTTTGAAGGGACTAAGCCCTAACCTGCCCTTTGGGAGAGCACGAACTCGGAGCAAAACAAGGGGTAAGGCATCAGGCCACCGAAGAGAAGCCTCTTGGCAGACCTTTGAGAGATGCCGCTTGAGTGTTTGATTAGTACGTTCCACTACTCCACTGGCCTGTGGTCGCCATGGAGTGTGGAGCTTCCAGGTGATTTGTAGAACATTTGAAATCCCCTGAATGACTTGCGATGTGAAGTGTGTTCCATTGTCAGATTCCATCCACTGGGGGAGTCCAAAGCGAGGAATGATCTCCTTGACAAACTTGAGAGCCACTGTTCTGGCAGTGTTGTTTTGGCATGGGAAGGCTTCAGGCCATCCGCTGAATTGATCCACCATGACAAGGAGGTACTTGAACCCTTGGGTCCGGGGGAATTTAGTGAAGTCTACTTGCCACACCAATCCTGGCCCTGGGGTAGGTTCCAGAGTGGCTGGTGGCACTGACACTCCTGGTCGAGGGTTGTTTTTTTGACAGACTAAACACTCAGCCTGTACCTGGGAAGCCAGGGGTCTTAATTCAGAGGTTAGAAAATACTTATTTATAAGCTGGGTGAGAGCCTCCCTTCCAGCGTGAGTGGTCTGATGTAGTTTTTGTAGTACTGGCCGTATTAGGCTTTTAGGTAGGAGGATTTTTCCTTCTGTGGAGTGGAGCCATCCCTCCTTTTCCTGGAGCCCAAGGGAGTCGGCCAGATTCCTTTCTTCATGAGAGTACTGAGGGGCTGGGAGCTCACCCACTGATGGGATGAGGGCATGCACATGGGCCTTCTCAGCTTCCAATGGTTTCAGGGTGGCAGCCCGCTTGGCTTCCCTGTCGGCCCTGGCGTTGCCCTTGGCTACGTCCTGGTCTTCTTGTTGATGAGCTTTGCAGTGCACCACTGCTACCTCTGAGGGGAGCTGCACTGCTTCCAGAAGCCGGAGAATTTGTGTCCCATGCTTGACCGGGGACCCCTGAGCTGTAAGCATTCCCCTTTGTTTCCACAGACCAGCGTGAGCATGCAATACCCCAAAAGCATATTTTGAGTCAGTAAAAATATTAACCCGTTTGTCTTTTGCCAGTTTAAGTGCACGGGTTAATGCTACAAGTTCAGCAAGTTGGGCAGATGTTCCAGCAGGTAAACTCTCTGCTTCCACTGTATCGTAGAGGGTTACAACAGCATAGCCCGCCCTCCTTTGCCCATTTATGACAGCACTGCTCCCATTAGTATACCACTCACAGTCTGCATTTGAGAGCGGTTGATTTTTTAAATTTGGACGGCTGGAGTACTGGGCATCTATGATTTCTAAACAGTCATGTTCCTGCTCCTCTGTTTTTGGTAACATAGTGGCTGGGTTGAGGGAGGGGCAGGTCTGCAGGGTAACTTCAGGATTTTCTAGGTTTAGCCTGGTACCGAGCTACCCGAGCTTGCGTGAGCCAGAGACCACCCTTAGTGTCCAGCAGGGCTTGAACCATATGAGGGGTATACACCTGCACAGTTCCCCCCAAAGTCAGTTTTTTTGCTTCACCAAGCACTAGGGCAGTTGCCGCGACAGCTTGCAAGCAAGCTGGCCACCCCTTGGCAACTTGATCCAGTTGTTTAGAGAAATATGCCACAGGACGTTTTCAAGTGCCTAATAATTGAGTAAGCACCCCTAGAGCCACTTCCTTTCTTTTATGCACATACAGTTGAAACGGCTTAAAGATGTCTGGGAGACCGAGTGCCGGGGCTTTCATTAGCTTTTTTTTTAATACTTTAAATGCCTTGTTAGCTTTTGAGGACCAGTGAAAGGGGTCGTAATTCATTTCCTTAACACATTTATACAAGGGCTTAGCCCACAGTCCGAACTCTGGGATCCATATTTTGCAAAAGCCTGCCATGCCCAGAAAAGCCCTGAGCTGTTTACGATTGCTTGGGACAGGAATTTGACAGATTGCTTTTTTTTTTTGTTTGAAAGCTGTCTTTCCCCCTGTCTTATGTGAAATTTTAAGTACTGTACTTCTGAGAGGGCAATTTGAGCCTTGCTCTGAGCTACCCGGTATCCTCTGAGTCCAACAAAGTTCAGGAGGCTCACAGTGGCGTGGAGGCAAGGGGTTAATTCCACCGCCCCAATTAACAGGTCGTCCACATACTGCAGGAGGAGAATCCCGTCCGGAGTATTCCACTCCTCCAGGTCTTTGGCCAGAGCCTGGCCGAACAGCGTGGGGGAGTTCTTAAATCCCTGGGCTAACACAGTCCAGCAAAGCTGCTTTTTAACCCTTCGGTTGTTTTCCCACTCGAAGGAGAAAATCTCCTGAGATTGTGTGTCGACCGGAATTGTGAAGAAAGCATCTTTCAGGTCTAGGACTGAAAAGTGGGTGTACTGCCCTTCTATAGATGCCAACAGTGTATATGGATTTGGAACAAGGGGGTGCAGAGTCTTAACCCATTCATTAACTGCCCTCAGGTCCTGGACCAGCCGATAGGTGCCATTGGGCTTTCGAACAGGCAGGATGGGGGTGTTCCAGGCTGACTGGCATTCTCGCAGTACCCCGTACTTCAGAAACTGATTTATAGTTTCCTGCAGCCCTTCTTTGGACTTCCTCTTTATTGGATACTGCTTGATTTGCACCGGACTTTTTCCTGGCAGGAGCTGAACTTTAATGGGGGTGTGATGTGCTGCCTTTCCTGGGACCCCCGATGCCCATACTAGAGGAAAAACCTGGTCCTCCCACTGGCTCCACTCTGGGGCTTGCATGGCTGAGGGCTCAACTGCAAGAGTCATTATCCAGGCATTCTCTGGGGGCAAGGTGAGGGTGATTTTATTTTGGGTGAAGTGCAGGGTGGCACCTAAGCGACAAAGCAGATCCCGTCCCAGTAGAGGCGTTGGGCAGTCGGGGAGGTAAACCAGCTTGTGGGAGAGAGTTTTGTCTCCCAAAGCACATTTTGCTGGGGCATACACTGGACATTTGATTCCTTTTCCTGTAGCGCCGACCACAGTGAGGGAATCTGCCATAGGCAGCTGGAGGGGTTGATTTACAGCAGTTTGAGCTGCTCCAGAGTCTACTAAAAAGTCTATTTTAGAATTTTTCACCCGCATTTTTACTCGGGGTTCCGGGGGCAGGATAGTCCGTCTCCCCTGACACCCCTAGTCTTGATTTTTTGCTGCCATTATAGGGGTATTTTTTCTCTCGGGGCACTTATTTTTTTAGTGTCCCTTTTTTTGGCATATGGCACACTGATTGCGACCCAAACACCTTTTCTGTGAGCCAGGGCGCTCACGTCCACGACCTTTTATTCCCCGGCCCCTTTTACCTTTTTTCTGAAACTTTTTTTTGTCACTGGCCTGTACTGCTGCAACCATTATCTTCACTTGCCTTTTTTTTTTTTTTTGCCTTAGCTATAACCTGATTTTTCTCCACTTCAGACAACAGGGTTTTTATAAGGATATTACAGTCATTCCAGTCAGGCTTGTGACTGGCAAAACATTCCTTAAAAACCTAAATAAACTTGCTGGGATTCGTGGAGAATTCCCCTGCCTGTGCCTTAAAGGCTGCTAAGTCCACTGGGTTAAAAGGCACATGTGAGTAAACTAGCATAGTAGTGGCCCGGCGCCCCTCTGCTCCCGGGCGAGCCACCACAGTCTTAGTAATTAACGGATAAAATCCCACTGAAGGAGCAATCTCTGAAACCTGAGGCACCTGGTCTTTATACGGTGGGGGTGTAGGAGCCGAAGGGGACACCGACTCTGCCATTACAACCGGGGAGGGGTTCGGGGAACTAACAGTGACTGCCGAGCCTGTCGGAGTCAGATTACACTTTTGCAACAGATTTGACCTATCTCTCAACAACATAAACAACTGTGCATACATAAATTCATTCCACTTATTTATTTGCTGACAAAACAAAGCTAATTGAAGGATCGTGTTGTAATTAAGTGATCCCTCCGGTGGCCACCTTTCCTGGCCCTCTAGCTGATACTGAGGCCAGTTTACTGTACAGAATCTTTTCAGTTTACTTTTAGTTAATGGATCTTTTTTAAACACTTTCCAATTCATTAGAATGCATTTTAAGGGTGTACACCGTATCCTGCCTGTACTCTGTCCCTGCCCCATACCTATGGGAAGACACTGGGCGTCCCCAGGTCTTAACAGGCAAACAAAAGGTTAACAGCACTGGACTGTTCCTACCTTATTCACGAGACCGGTTCCCCACCATCGCCCGTAGCTGCTTTTTCACTATTTGAGCCCGTTGCACCGTAGTGCCCTCCGGGGTCGACCACACCGCGTCTCCGCCGAGGCCCCCGATGAAGTCACCGGTGCGCGCTAGGCATCGGTCGTCGCCGCAATCCGTCGACCTCCAGGAGGGGTCCGGGCAAGGCTAAATTTAGCCTCAAGCCCACCCAGGGACGCCAAAACTGTTGCAGGCACAAAAAGGCCTGAGGCTACAGCAACAGTGAGTCGTTGCCCGGAGTGCCTCGCTCCAATTAGACACACCAGGGTGGAGAAGCAAAAAAAGTTTATTTGAGATCTCAAAGCGCAGGATGCTTGGAGGAACACACCTTAGATCAAGCACACCCCAGACAAACAGCTTTCTGTCTTTATACATGATCTTAGCTAAGCATGTTTATTACCCCCAATGCCCAGCTCCCCCCTCCCCCCCCTCTTCTTTTTCTTTTTTAGTTCCCATACAGCAAATACATTATGAAGCAGCAATTACTCTAAACAGGTTAAATCATACTTGGCAAAAAACATATTATCTTGTTAGTAACTTTTCTTGACCGGTCATTTTGTTTCACTCCCTTTAGCCAGGTGCAAGCAGGCTGTATAATTGCCTCCTGGTACTGATAACTAGTTGCCACACATTCCATTCTTTCCATCTAGCCTGTGAAGTTAATTAAAGTCTAAACATGAACGCGGTTCGGACAAGCAGAGGCCTAATACAGGGAGCCTTCATTGGCACTGTCATTTTCCACCCCTCTGTCAACACTGGGTCATGCCTGGTGCCACCAACAACCCCACTCAAGGAGCGTTCGTTCTAGGCAGCAAGCCGGCTAGACAGGAAAACATCAGATGCTGCTCCCATTGCTATACTCACTTTTTCAGAAATTAGTTGACTTTATGGCCAGAAGAGACCATTAGAGCATCTAATCTGACCCACTGCATATCACAGGCCTCCTGTATGACATAATAGCTACTTTTGTGGCAAACACATTCTAGAAAGGCATCTAGTCTTCATTAAATGACATCAGGAAATGGTGAATCCAGCACTTTCCTTGGTAGCTTGTTCCTGTGGTGAAACATCCTTGCTGTTGAATTTTTGTGCCTTATTTATAATATGAATTTGTCTCTTTTCACCTTTCAGCCCCTGGGTCCTGTTATGCCTTTCTCTGCTCAATTAAAGAGCCCTTTAATACCCAATATTTTCTCTTCATTAAGGCCCTTCAACACTTCAATGAAGTCACCTTTCAATCTTCTTTTGATAAACTAAACAGGTTGAGCTCATTCAATAGCTCACTAGAAGGCATTTTTCTCCAGCCTTCAGAACATTTGGTGGCTCTTTGCTGACAATTTCACAACATCTTTTTCAAATGAGGACACCAAAACTGGAGGCAGTATTCCAGTATCAGTCTCACTGATGCCGTGTCACCTCCTGTGATGTTATTGACATAATCTATAACTGTTCACCGTTGCGACCACTGTTCTATATTTGCAGCCAATATGGTAGAAAGGTTTTCATGTAAGGGGTCTATGGAGAGGTTCTGATTGGCTGATTATAATGATGCTATCTCTAGATATGTATCATTTTTGTAGTTGACATTATGAATATTGGCTCTATGCTGTCCGTATTTCAAACTTGTGTTATGCTTCCGGGAATCATACCAGACCAGTTGGTGTCAGTTCTGCCTAGCCTGCTTGATGGCCCATTAAGGACCATCAGCTATACAGTCGACCCATTGAGAGAAGGCAGATACACCTTGTGCCTCAGCAAAGTATGCAGGGACCTGCCTATGGACAGAACTCTAAGGTTTTTCTATGCCACATGCTGGATAGACTGTCCTTGGGACAAAGAAAGCAAAGACCACATGGCAAGAGACTATACAAGGCTGATGCCTCATCCCCATCTTGTCTTCAATCCTGCTTCATACCTCTGGAGGGACTTTGCTACAAACTGAAGCTCTGTACAAAGGACTGAATGACCCATCCCAGCTGTGGATGGACTCCAGAGACTTGATTTGAACCTGCAGTTTATTCCATCACTGCTACAAGCCTGAATCAAGAATTTTGGCATTACTGTAAGAGAAAGCCTTGCTTGTTAAGATAGGCCTGGTCAGCAAATTGCCAGGTGTTGGAGCTAAGAACTAAATAAGTGTGTCTTATTCAGAGTTGCAGACTGAACAAAGAATCCCTGTTCCTATTGTGTTAGTCTCTTCTGTAGGGAGACGTTCTTCCCATAGAGCCAACCTTGAGTTTATGAGAAGTTGGCACATGTCAGTATAAGATATTGCATCCTTCCACCTCCCTTCCCAGGGACCAATGCCTGACTTTAGACACACAGAAAACAATCTTTATTGCCATATACTTTCACTGTTTCTTTGCTTTAACCCCTAGGAATGTACCTGTTGGACAATGAAAGGAGTTGCTCCATTCCTATGGACCCCAAATCAGATATTTTATACTAATAGCTTTCTCCACTGATGTCAGCACCCTCTGTCATGCAGGGGTTGGAGTTATCCCAGGGACAGGCCAATAGGAGAAGAAGTGCCTTCCTGAATAGCAAGAGGATCTGAGAAAGGGAAGCCAGTATGTTTCTGCCTGGTTTTGATCCAGGGACCTTTTGTGTATTAGGCAAATGTGATAACCACGACACTACAGAAACTCTATCAACTTGGCTGGTGCTTGCCCTGGCACACACCAATGGGGAAACAGAGCGAGTGATGGCAGCCCTTCGACAGGTCAGCTGGTAGAGCAGAGGACTGGAGCCGGTGCTCAGGAAGTCATCCTTACGTCCCCCTTCTGAACCTTGCTTGAAGGGGAGCTTCTTTTTCTTCCCCTTGCTGACAAAGAGCAAGAGAAGAATGAAAGGTCAGGTGGGCCAACTCGGTGCAGAACCCCATGCTGCCTTTTCCTGCTGCATAGCCTGAAATGAGGGATTTGTGGCAGTTAAAGGAACAGCCCACCCTTGCACAAAGGGGGAAAGAAGAGCCCCCCCCCCAAAGCTTGGGATTGAACCACAGACCTTTAGTCTCGCCCAGCTCAACTACTTCAACAGCTGCTAGGTTTCTTTTTAGCCTATTGCTTTTCTGTCTGGGATGCTTTTGTCAGCGGCCCATTAAGGCAAGATTCACTTTTGCTTTTCTTAGCTGGCTAAAGCCCTTGTTTAATAAACCAGGAGATCCTGGGTTCAACTCCCAGTGGTGCCTTGTTGAGATGCTTTTGGGGCACCTGGCATTGGCTACTGTCAGAAAACAAGATTCAGAGTGAGATGGACCTTTGGTCTAGCCTAGTGTGTTTTTTCTTATGGTTTAAATTACACTCACAGGCACTGATAATAGATCTACTGAAAGTTTGGGTGTTAGGAGCTGATAGATCAGTGGTCCAGTCCCCTCACAGATAACCCCCTCCCTCTGGGAGAGGGGCAGGTCTGAGCTCTCACACCAAATAGCTCGTTGCAGCTGCCAGAATCTGTGGGCAGCTCATTTACTTTATGCCGAGGGTTGAGTCCTGCTTTGTGCCCAGTGTCTGAGAATGAAAATCCTAAACCACCCTATGAAATAACAAATGCAGCAGGACGTGTTATTGTTCCTGCCCCAAAGCAGACAGATCAATGGAGAAATGCCATTGAGTCCACGGTAATACTTCCCTGCGGTTTTACCATTTCCACTCACTAAACTCCCTCCCAACCTTCTGGGCTCCTAGAGCAGGGGACTGAGCCTGAGCTGAGACACATACACTGCAACTTTACTCCAGACCAAGCCACATGGCCCTGATTAATGTGACATGGGCCAGTCGTGAGTGTTTCATTGCACTGTAGACGTAGCCTAACATTATGTCTATACTGTGATTAAAACACCCAGGGCACCTGTCTCAAAGCCCAGGTCAGCTGACTCAGGGTAATGGGACTTGGACTGCAAGACTATAAAATTACAGTGCAGACATATGGGCTTGAGCCCAACTTCTGAGACTCCACGACAGGTGAGGGTTTCTGAACCCAGGCTTCAGTGTGAACACAAATATCTGCACCACAGTTTTTAGCCCCTCAGCTTTAGCTCCATGAGCCCACGTGAGATGACCCAGGCCAGCCCTGCTGCCATATTTATCCCAGGAGAGATGGACTCTAAGGGTACGTCTCCACTGCAATGTAAGCCCAGGTGTGGCACGCTGTGCTCAAAGCAGCACCCTGCAAGCCCCATATTCACCACTCTCATATAATGATGACATGGTTTGTACAAAGTCTGCCTGGTGAGGTATCATTTCAAAAGTCTTGATCTGTTGAACATTAATATCTTGTTGGATGGTGTGCGCTAGCATTGGTTGGGAAGTTATGAAGTTTTGCTCTGTGTGCGTTACTGAAATATGAGGTTTTGAAATGCCCACAACCAGCCTTTCAGGTGTGACAAGGGAGGACCCAGACTCACTGCTGGCCCATTAAAAGTATCCAGACTCCCAAGGACTATCCCAGGAACCGTGTACAATGCAGACTTCTCCGAGATAGCACAGAGACAATGGACACTGCTTGACTCACATGGTAGCAAAGAAGCTTCCTAACAAGTTGGAAGAAACTATGAAAGAGAGGTAGAGACATCATGACTTGGACTCTCTCCCCCACAACTCAACATCTGGAAACACAACTGGAGGACAAAGACTGAAGTGAATTGATTCAGAAATCAGAAGAGAATAATATTAATACATTCAAACCAAAGTCCCCAAACAGACTAGGATTGGTTTCTCAGCAGAAAATTTTCAGTTTGGGGAATTTTGTTTTCTCAGTCAGACTTTGCCAAGGAAAGCAGGGAGAAAATGTTGGAGTTACCTCCTTCAGAACAGCTTGGCCTAGACACTAGCTGTGGTTCACTGTTGTGGCCTTGCTCAGGATGGGAGAATTTTAATTATTTGAGGAGGTCCCAGGGTGTTTGGGGGAGATGATGAGAATGCTACCTTTTGAGATAAAAACTAAGAAATACGGGACTAGAGAATTTTTTTAAAAAACTGGGATTTAGACATTTTATTTAAAGCAAGAGGGGGGTCTGAGTTTCTGAGAAGGTTTTTGTTTGCAAGAAGCAACGTTATTTGATCTGTCATTGTACCAAAGGGAGAAATGGTTGTCTATGGCCTGGTCTACAGTAGGAGTTTATGTCGAATTTAGCAGCGTTAATTCGACTTAACCGTGCACTCGTCCACACCAGGAAGCTAATTATTTCGACCTAGAGGGCTCTTTAGTTTGAATTCTGTACTCCTCCCCAACGAGGGGAGTAGTGCTAAATTCGACATGGCTATGTTGAATTAGGCTATGTGTGGACAGAAATCGACCTTAGTAGCTCCGGGAGCTATCCCACAGTGCACCACTCTGTTGACGCTCTGGACAGCAGTCCGAGCTTGGATGTTCTGACCAGCCACACAGGAAATGCCCAGGGAAAATTTGACATGCTCCGGCACCTTGTGGATGTTCTGCAGGACCGCAGGCAGGAGGACAGAGCACCCCTGCACTGTATCTGCAACCACCCTCCCCCGCCACAAAGTCCCAACCCCCCCTCACCCAAAGTAACAAGAAGGAGGGGCGACAGGGGCCGTGAAAACTGTCACTGCACCCCTGCAGAGTGCACAAATACAAGAAGGCTCTCATTCCCTAAATGTTGAGAAGTCCTTCCCTTCCTGGCTCACCGAAGCCCCAATCCCAGTTTCATCCCCTAACTGTGTAGTTGATTATTAAAAGTAGTTTGCTGTTAATTACTATTTCCGTCAAGTTTTTCTACAGAAGACTGTCTTTGAAGGGGCGGGGAAGGGGGTTGGTAATTGCATAGGACAGTCACCTTTACCAGGGTACAGACACGGGGGCAGGATCAGCAGCGGGTCACACACACAGTGCAGTCACTAGGCACCCTGGTCGGTATGGGAGGTGGTTTTCATGTTCTGTGTGGGTGGGGGTACGTGACTTTGTGGCATGGGAGGGTGGTTACAGAACTTATGCAGCGGTCCTTGTCCCGGACCACAGAGCCACGCAGCAGGGGAATCTGTAACCGTCCTCCCCCGCCACAAGGTCACATAGCCCCCGCACACAGAGTCCCAAAAAGGAGGGATGGCAGGCTCCGTTGAAACAACCAATCCGGCACTGCAGACCGCTCTAGGAGCAGGAGCCTTTCATTCCTCGAGTGTAGAAGCGGTGTTAACATCACTGCACACCCTACCCACCACAGTCTGCGTCCCTGTTTCAACCCTTTAACGCGAATTCATTAATAAAGAAAATGTTGTTAATTAACAATGTTCCATTAACTTTATTTTTAAACGTGTGTTGGAAGGGGGGAAACATGGTGAACAGGTATGTAAGCGCAGAAGAAAGTCAACAGTAACTGAAGCAGGGGCAGGTTCAGCTTCTCTGTAAGGAAACTGAACAGTCACAGGTTACCCTGCTCCCTGAGGAACCTAGCTTTCAAAGCCTCCCGGATGCACAGCGCTTCCCGCTGGGATCTTCTAATTGCACGGCTGTCTAGCTGAGCGTAATCAGCAGCCAGGCAATTTGCCTCAACCTCCCACCCCGCCATAAAGGTCTCCCCCTTGCTCTCACAGAGATTGTGGAGCATACAGCAAGCTGCAATAACAATGGGGATATTCGTTTCGCTGAGATCCGAGCGAGTCAGTAAGCTCCTCCATCTACCCTTGAGACGTCCGAAAGCACGTTGAATGATGACAGTTACCCAAGACCACCCTCGACACATTTTCCCCCCCAGCATGCATTATGGGGAAATCCCAGAATTCAAATGGGCAGCGGGGACTGCTGGAACTGTGGGATAGCTTCCCACAGTGCACCGCTTCCAATGTTGACGCTTGCCCCGTTAGCGTGGACTCACAAAGTCGAATTAGTGTTCTTAGTGTGGACACACAAATTCGACTTTGTAAGGTCGATTCCACAAATTCGAATTAAGTTAAATCGAACTAATCTGGTAGTGTAGACATACCCTATAAAGAAAGTGTGAAGACTAAATACATCTGATGAGAATGGGATTCAAACCCATGCATGCAAAGCACAATGGATTAGCAGTCCATCACCTTAACCACCCGTCCACCTCATCTGACCAACCAAAAAGCAGACAGGAGGAGAAATCTAAGGCCGGCAGTGATAGGGCCAATATGGAGTTTTTAAATACTAAGCGTAAGCAGGGTCTGAATGAGCTCCCCCTTCACATCTAGTGAGGAGCTGGGGGAAAGACTTCAGGAACAGAACGTGTTTGCATAGACACACCTAGTCTGCCTAGGTATGCAGCATGATGGGGCTGCTTCCCCAAAATGACCAGTTTTGGCTGGTGGTGAGTTACAAATCACTTTAGGATTGAGTGGAATGAAATGTTATTATCCTTCCTGCATGAGTGAAGGGCAGCAGAACATACCTAGTCCATCCTGATGGAGTGGTGGGTGGGTGAGGAATAGCTTTTATTGGACTTCATAGATGTGATTGAGGACATCCATGGCTGTGGCCCCTCGGAAGCCACAGTCGAAAACCGGGGCTGGGAGTGGGGCTGTTACTTGCTGGGGAGAGGGGTGCGGACAGGGGTAAGGGGGTCGAGGCTGGGCTGGGAGCCAGGGGCCCAGGCTGAGGATGAGGTTGGGGAAGAGCTAGGATAGAGTGGGGCTGAGTGCTGCTCCCTCCATGGGGGCTGGCTCGGGCCCTGAGGTGCCCCCATGAATGTTCCTGTGTCCCCCTAGGAGTCATGCCCCACATTTTGGGGACCACTGACCCCTACTCGCTAAGCAGGGGCTGGTGATGCCAAAGCCCAGGGAAGGGAGAACAAGTGCGGGGGCCCCAGAACCAGAACCATGCCCCCCCACTTCTTTCTGTGGCTCCGCCCCCTTCCACACCTTCCACCCACGGCCCCATCCACTGTCACCTCTGTTCCACCCCTTCCCCCACTGGCCCCACCCTGTCACTCCTTTGCCCCTGCCCCGCTGTGGCCCTGAGACCAGAGAAGCTCTGTGCCCCTGCTGCAGCCCCCGGGCCGTAGCAGGGAGTTGGAGCTCCTCCAGCCCTGGGGCCAATATGGGGGAGACTTTTCCAGGGGGGCCCAATTTGGCCAGGGCCCCTAGTCAAGGGCCCCACTGTCCCCTTGGCGACACAAGGTTTGGGGAGGCTGAGCCCCCCGAGCCTCCATTACGAGCCGCCCAGGCTACCACTGCTCAGTGGGTGGCCAGTCTCCCTGTGTCTCTGCTGTTCGTGCTGGGGAGCCTGGCCGGCCTTAGGGGTGGGGCCCCCGGCAGCCGCCCAGGGCTCCAGGGGGTCAAAGGGCACCATGTGCCAGTGCAAAGGTGCTCACTGCTCTCCCCTGCCCCCAATGCTCCTCCGTGGCCCCACAGAGGGCTGGGGGGAGCGAGGAGCAACACTATGTGCCCCATGCGTCCTGGTCGCTTTCCCCACTTGGGCTGGGCTGTGAGGGGAGCATCAGAAGCTGCTGCTCTCTGCCCTCCCCTGACGCAGCCCGGACGAGGAAAGTGACCTGGATGCAGGGAGCTCGGATGATGTCGCTTATTGCCCCCCTGCAGCCTCTAGGGGTGCCCGGAGGAGCAGCATCCCAGGGAGGAGCAGGCAGCAATGCCAGCTGCTCCATGCACACAGGTCAGTGTCCCCACATGGGTGCAGGAGGGGGTGCAGGGGTTAGGGTGAAGGGAGTGCAGGAGCGGGGCAGTGGCTGGTGGCACAGGAGGAGAGTGCGGGAGTTAAGGGCAAAGGGGACACAGTGTAGGGGTTAGGGCACAGGATGGGGCAGGAGTTAGGGGTGAAGGATGCACAAGGGTTGGGAGTGCAGGAGCTAGCGGTAAAGGGGGAGGGGGATCCCCCAGGGGCAATGGGGAAGTGCCAAAGTACAAGTTTTGCCCCGGGCACCATTTCCCCTAACACTGCTCCTTGGTAACATTTCTTGCTGGGAGGGGGACGGGAGAGACGAGGTGTTTTCTCTCTGTTTCTTTCCTCTCCATTTTCTGCTCCTTTCTTCAATTCCAGAAACCTCCCTTGTGTTTCAGACTGTGCAGTGACGCCCTCCCCACCCCAGGCCTCTGGAGCCTTTGGAGCAGAAAGATCCCAGGAGCTGAGGGTGAATCCAGGGGTGAGTAGCTGGCAGGAAGGAGTCCTAGCAGCTCCTCTGGGAACGCAGGGGAGAAATGACTCCCCCTTCTCTAGATTCTCCCCATGGGGCTCTGGGGAGCAGGGAGGGTTGTGTGATAAATTCCATCCAACTCCCCCTTTGATCCAAACCGAGGGACGTCTCAGCTCTGCACGTTCCCCTTGGCAGCACCAAACAAGGGATGTTTTCCACTGCCCAGGAGACCCAGCCAGGGACTGATGTACTGAAGATATGTTGGGAAAGGGACTGTCTGAATTGCCAAGGCAGGGAATGAACAATCTACAGCAACATCATTAACCTCAAACACACTCTAGCCATGCTCCAGCCAGTTGGGAAATGGGCAGGAATTCTTGCTGTTCAGCCATGGCCACACGTACAGAGCTGCACAGCAGTGAGTGTGCTGGGGAAGCTGGTCTGAGCAAACAATTGGAAATGACCCTTCAGTGAGAACAGAACCAGAGTGTAGAAAGGCCCCTGTGTTAAGTGCTTGTGGCTGAGGGCTTAGGGAGCTGGGCTGACACCATGGGGCTCTTTCTGTGGAGCTTTGATTCTTGCCAGCTAGGGAAGGCTGGTGTGTGGTGTCTCCATGGCTGTACTTTCAGTGATGCAGGTTTCTCTCTCCCATTGTTCCATGGGCATCCTACTAGATTGCCAGCTGCCGTTCAACTGCAGTGTGGAGACTGTTTGTGTGTGGGGAGAGACAGTGAGTGTGTTGAGGTAGGTAGGAGCGGATCATTATTATCCCTACTTGAAAGAGGGAGAAGCTAAGGCTGAGAAAGGAGAATTGACTTGTCTTAGGTCACACAGCCAGTCAGTGGCAGAGTTGGGAATAGGACCCAAGAGCCCTGATTTTCAAACTAACCATCGGATCTTGAATTTCAGACATTGAATGACCTGAATAAAGTGCTCTCAGATGAGCTCCAGACCAACAACAGTGCACAGTAATTATTCATCAAGTATTTCAGGAGAACTGCAATGTTAAAGAGAATCATGAACTGCTCAGAGACCATTAATGCAGAGAAGCAGCAAAATTTGTCAAACATATGATTGGTTATGACTTATTTACTTGGTCTTCAAAGAGAACAACAAGGACCTGAGTCTCCTCCCTGTCAATAACCCCCTGCTCAGCCAATAAGGGTAGAGACTGAAGACGGGAGGCTGAGGGTTCTCACCAGAGTGCCCAAAGGATGGTCCAGGTCACCGGTGGGGATCACTGCCCGAGCACTATTTCAGCCTCACATTTTTGGGTGGACATCCCACAGTGGGAGCTGCAGAGCACTCCCCCGCAACACACACACACACACACCTCGCTCCTGGTGTTGGGAGGGGAACAAGAGAAAGGACAAAAGAAGCAAGAGAAGACGAGAAAGGAGTAAAGGATGGATGGAGGAAAAGGTGAAAAAAAAAGGACAAACCCTAATGTCCCCAGTGATTCTAAGGGACAAAATCCCAGGTGCGGAATAAAATTCTGCCTCCTTAAGCTTGTGTTTTCCATGCCTAGAATTCAACTGTCACCAGATGGATCAGACTGAACAGGTTTCAAACCTCGAGGAGGCTCTTACCTTCTAAACAGGGACGGCTGTTTTCTAGTAAAATCAGGCAAAGGGAAGGAGAAAACTCGAAGGAGGTTCCTCCTGGCGCTCACGTACGTGAACCCAAATACTCTCTCAGTCCTCAAAGAGAGACCTGGAGAAGGAGACTTGCTGAAGCAAAGCCACAGGGGTCTCTGAGGTTTCCCTGGCCCCTCGCCCCTGTCCTGCCTGCCTGATGTCAGCATCTCTCTGTGAGGTCACCACCTCCCCACCACCTTTAACCAATAGTCTGAGGTCCTGCAAAAGGCCTTTGTGATGTCACTGCCACACCTCTCCCTTGCTGTGCTATTGTCCTTCCCCTGTCCAGGCACTTTGGAGGTTTGAGCTACTCCCTGTGGATCACCCCACTCAAGGAGCGTTCATTCTAGGAAGCAAACCGGTAGTTTTGGACCATCTGCACTTTTTGTCACTTCACTATTTATTAGATCGTTTATGAATATGTTGACTAGTCCTGGTCCCAGTACAGACACCACTAGTTACCTGTTTCCATCCTGAAAACTGACCATTTATTCCTACCCTTTGTTTCCTATCTTTTAACCAGTTATTGATCCATGTGAGGACCTTCCAGAGGTGAAAGTAAGCCGGTATGTTCCGGTATGGGGTACCGGCAAGAGCCAGTACGCTGTGCCAACCCGGCCCGGCTTCCCCAGGCTGGTGATTTAAAGGGCCCAGGGTTTTCTGCAGTGGCTGGAGCCCCGGGCCCTTTAAGTCGCCTTCCGAACCCCCCTGCCGGAGCCCCGGGGAGCAAATCACTGCTGTGGATGCTGCTCTCTCCTGCTCTGCCAACACAGAGTAGGGGCGGCAGAAGCTTCCTTACAGTGGGGGGAGGGGCACCATTGTCTGAACTGTGGCACCCCCATGACACCCCTTCCCTAAGGACCCCCACTCACAGCATCTCTCCCCCCGAGGCCACACCCACAGACGCCTCTTCCCCAAGACTGCACCCTTCCCCCCCCCATCATTTGTCCTAACAGCCAGTAAAGAGTGGTGGGGCCATGTCCCTCTAAACCCCCTGTTCCAGCACCCCTGACACAGAGCTAAGCAGGCAGCAGTGTGTGTGTGTGTGACAGAGAGTGCTGTGCTGAGCTGAGCCAGGGAGAGAATGGGGGCTGATGTCGGGGCTGTCCCCTGCCTCAGGACTGGTTGCTTCCAGCAGCTGTCTGAACTTAGAGACAGTGTGTGACACACTCACTCTTCCCCAACGCACACACTGTCTGTCCCCACACACACACATGCTCTCTACCCCACCACGCACATTGCAGTTGAAAAGCAGCTGGCAATCTAGTAGGATGCCCATGGAACAATGGGAGAGAAACCTGCATCATGTGATGCTGTACCAGCCCGTGAGGCATTGCAAACCCTTCCCAAAGCACCCTGCAGCCAGCTGCACAGTGGGATAGCTACCCACAGTGCACTGCTCTCTGTGGCAATCCAAGAGATGCTAGCATGGATGTGCTCTGGTGACACAGGGGCATAGGGTGGACATGCAACAGCTGTTCAATTAAAACACTTTAACTAAAGCCATGTTACTCTTTCATGTAGACACAGCTTGAGAGTGAGACAAGACCCAGCTCCACTGAAACTGAAGAACCACAACTTCCTCTGTAGTTGGCAGGATTTGAACATGCACAGGGAGAGCCCAATGGATTTCTAGTCCAGCGCCTTAACCACTCAGCCACAGCTACTCACTGGATAGATGGCTCTCACTGCACTCTAGTTCTGTTCTCACTGAGTGATCAATTCCAGTTGTTTCCTGAAACCAGCTTCCACAAGACACACACTGCTGTGCCCTTGTGTAAGTGTGTCCATGGCTAAACTGCAAGAATTCCTGCTCCTTTCCCTTCTGGCTGGAGCATGAGGAGAGTGTGTTTGTGGTTAATGATTTTCCTGTAGATTGTTGTCCATTTCCTGCCTCGATCATTCAGACAGTCCCTTTCCCGTCATATCCCCAGTACATCAGTGATTGCGATAGCAGGGGGAGAAAGGGTTTTCTCTGGGGCACTGAGCTTTGCCAGGGGGTTGGTGGCTCCTTTCTTTCCTCACCCTGGAGTAAACTCAGCTTTTTATTCCATCCTTGATGTTTCAAGGAATAACAACAGATGACCAAAGAAAGAGGTGGACAGGGTGGGTCTCAAGGGAGGGGTCAGAGAGGTACGAGTGGTGGGCAGGGTGGGTCTCAGGGGAGGGCTCAGATAGGTGGGGGCAGGGTGGGTCTCAGGGGAGGGGGCAGAGAGGTGGGGGCGATGGGCAGGGCAGGTCTCAGGGGAGGTGGCAGAGAGGGGTGGGCAGGGTGGATCTCAGGGGAGGGGGCAGAGAGGTGTGGGCGATGGGCAGGGCAGGTCTCAGGGGAGGGGGCAGAGAGGTGGGGCGATGGGCAGGGCGGGTCTCAGGGGAGGGGACAGAGGGGGGGGCAGCAGGCAGACCTTGGGGTAGGGGGTGGAGAGGCGCGAGGAGGCCTTGGGGGAGGAGAGGAGCGAGTGACCAGCAGGCCTCAGCCAAAGAGCAGGGGTGGGAAGTGGCCAAATGGGAGTGAGGGCGGAGCACAGGTGGGGCCTCAGAGGGAGGAGAACGAGGGAAGGGGGTGGAGGCGGGGGACAGCACCACGGTCTGGGCAGGGGCCGCCCACAGGATTCAGGGGGCCTGGGGCAAAACAATTTTGGGGGCCCCTTCCATAAAAAAAGTTGCAATACTATAGAATCCTGTATTCTCCTGGGGGCCCTGCAGGGCCTGGGGCAAATTGCCCCACCTGCCCCCCTCTGGGCAGACCTGCCCTCAACCTCTCCTCGTAAGTCCCCTGCCCCCTGATCATTTTTGTTGCCCTCCCCTAGACTCTCTCCAATTTGTTTCTGTAGTGGGTGGCGGGGGAGGGGGAACTGGACGCAATGCTCCAGATGTGGCCTCACCGGTGCTGACTAGAGGG
The DNA here is from genome assembly GCF_020497125.1 of Mauremys mutica. Lineage (NCBI taxonomy): Eukaryota > Metazoa > Chordata > Testudines > Geoemydidae > Mauremys > Mauremys mutica. Next base: position 166,549 of record NW_025423286.1, read on the forward strand.
GAATAATCACTTCCCTCGATCTGCTGGCAACGCTCCTACTAATCCAGCCCAATATGACCAGTTACCCATATTGAATGCAGACACAGCAATATCTGATACATTGGTGCCTGTCCATTCAGGGGGGTATTTCCCACCTATTCATAAATAATGAAGCTGCTCTAAGCGGAGGGGAGAGAGCTGTCCCGTCCGTGCAGTTAACCCATCTCCCCAAGAGGTGGTAGCTATGTCAGTGGGGGAAGCTATGCTGGTGGGTGTGCAAGCTGTGGTGTCTACATGTGTATGTAAAGTTTAATTAACTCCCATTTTTAAAACCCCTGTGGCCTGGGAATAGGAAAGGAGCTCTCTGAGGCAGAGCCCGTCCTTCAAAATCCTTAAGATCATGGACTTGCCTATGCAAATGTCATGGGGGTATAGCTCAGTGGTAGAGTGTTTGACTGCAGATCAAGTGGTTCTTGGTTCAACTCTAAATGCCCCCTTCAAGCCTGTTTATTCAATAAAAATAATTTCTTTTCCAGTATGCTCAGGAGCTCCACTAAATAGGGATCCTTGAAATGAATGGACACACTCAATGTTTTCCTGTGCAAATGCATAAAAACCTAGCAAACATGTCCCCCAGCTGAAATCAGTTCCAATCCTCTAAGTGTCGGTTTGTTTTCATCAACTAAACAAAGGCACATGAAGACACATTTGCAGGACCTTGGCCTCCATGGGCTACAATGTGCAGAAGAACAAGAACCACATCCACTTGGGAGGCATGGACTAGTCTGTATTACATTTGGTAAGTAAGGTGCCATTGGGACTGAAAACTCTACTGGGGGTGGACAGGAGCCTGTTACAAAACTAAAATAACCAAGATTTACCAAACTCCCTGTTACACATTCAATCCTCTGTTTATGCACACGGCATCAGCTGGGGCTCTAATAAATGGCAGCGTTCCTTTAACACAGATCGTTGTTCCTTGTAACTTTCAGATGCATTCGAATGGCAGCTGTTCAGAGGTCATGTGCTGCTAGTTCATGAGCAGCAGCAGAGTCTCTGTATGTTTACCAACCGTAGAGCTGGGTGTGTCTGCATCCAAGTAACTGCAGAATCAGTGTAGTACCAGACAGTTAATTGCACAGTCTCACTTTCTGGTCTCATTGATCATTTGGGTAGAAACAGCAACGGTTTGGTGGGTTTTGGTTTTTTTCCCCTTCGTTTTCTCCTAAGGAATGTGTGATCTTGAGCATGTTAGTTTAAGTTCCCTGTGGATCAGGAAAATTCCATCTCCTTGAAATAGCTGGGGAAGTGACCTGTTTGTATAACATAGAATAAAGGAGCTTTTAAAGAAGAAACTGCTTTACAAATATGCTGAGATAAAAACAGTAAATTCCACGGCCAGGATCAATTGATGGGGCCAGAATCAATTAATTACAGAAGAAACAAACTCTTGGGAAGTAGCTGTAATTTGTCCCCAAACCTTTCCTTGTTCTCATATGCTATCACGGATTCTCTTCTAGAGGGCAGAGTTAAGGTTATCCTGGCATGTACCATCACTCTGTATTCCCGGTTTTTCCAGAGTTTGAGTTTTACTGAACTCAATGTTCTGGAAGGTAAGAGATATTCACAGTCAAAGTTAACTCTCTGTTAACAAAGGTTTTGTTAGTGACAACTAATGAGACTAAGCCCTCACTGTGGTAATTCCACGGACTTCAGTGTACTCTTTCTCTATTTCTAGTTCCAAAAAAATAAGCAAATTAAAACAACCTTGAGACCTAAAATGCTGTGAGAAAATGGAAATTTGAGTAGCTCAGATATTTCAGTTTCTTCTGTGTCTTGTGCGTGTATAAATGGCACAACACGTTAATTTATAAGCACATCTTTCTTAACTTCTTTAAATATTCTGTAGTACATTGACTAGATCAAGTGGGTTGTTCAATGCAATGAGGTTTTCATGCATTGCCTAATACATATTTTTCATATTATGTAAATGAACACAACTCATTGAACATCAAATTCTGTATTTCATGCTGTGAACTGTGTCGGTAGCTCAAATTAATAGGTTTATTTTCTCTCTCTCTTTCTCTCTCTGTGAGGCACAACAAAATAATTTAGTGATGCTGAAAACGTTCCCTTCTCCTCCAGAACTGCCTTGGAATCACCTTCCCTTTGTAGATTAATCTGCCCCTGTGTCTCTAGAAGGAAAATATAGTTTCTATGAAAAAAACACAATTTTTTAATTAAAGGGACTGAACAGAATAGGTTACTCAGACATAGGTCAGGGGTTTGTTACAGGAGTGGGTGGGTGAGATTCTGTGGCCTGCGTTGTGCAGGAGGTCAGACTAGATGATCATAATGGTCCCTTCTGACCTTAAAGTCTATGAGAATAGCCACATGAGGGTGACACATCAGGAATGCAAAGCAACGGGTTCCTGGTTTGCACATTGATGGTGACAAGGGATTGAACTCAACTCCCCTCTTTTCACAGACACATTTGTTTTATTCTCTCAGGTCAAACATAAGTTTAAATGTTGTACTTAGTCCTCTGCCTTGTAGCTTCAACAGCCACAGATGCAAGATGGGTTACTGCAGCCTAGACCTTGTGTCCGTGTTTAGGTGGTTTTCACCTAAACGTTCAAGCAGCTCCCAGTAATGTCCCGAGCTCCCCAAGTCCCACTGACAGCTGAGCTCTTCCTGCCCACTGAGCCCAGCCCAGACAGTGGGTGGGGGGTGAGTTTGTACCCAAATAACTGACAGAGCCAAGCAAGGAGCAAAGAAATATTTGCTTCAGTCACTAGGTCTCTGTTTCTATTGCTCGTTTGCTCTCTCCCCTTCCCTGATAAGCATAGGCGGCAGGTTCGTATAATTTTTGGTGGGGCCCAAAATGGTGGTCCCCCCCCTCGCTCTCACCCTGTAAGCCGATATAAAATGAAGCTACAATGCGTCGACACCACAAGATTACAAGGGTCAATTAAAAGTGGAAAGTCAGAAGCAGCACTTGCCTGCTTCAATATACGGTATTAAATTTTGTTGCACCTGTTGTGACAAAGTGGGAACGTTCTTAATGTTTTATCTGAATACTGTGTGGGTGCCTCAGTTTCCCCTGCAAGGTGCCAACTGACGGTGTTGGGGACAAAGATCAGGTGGCCTCCTTGTCTGGAAGAGACACAAAGGCCAGATGAGGGAGTGTCAGTTTGGAGCTGGCTGGGGAAATCGGGAGAGGCCCAGAACTTGGGTCTGGGCTCCCCACCCCCCAAGATGGACCTGACTGAGGGGTCCTGTTTTCTGTACCTACAAGCTCTGTTTTAGACTGTGATCCTGTCGTCTAATAAACCTTCTGTTTTACCAGCTGGCTGAGAGTCAGGTTTACTGCAGAGTTGGGGTGCAGGGACCTCTGGTTGCCCCAGGACCTGCCTGGGCACACTCGCTGCGGAAAGTGCATGGTGTGGAAGGGCTGAATGCTCCGAGGTCAGACCCAGGAAGGTGTAAGCTTCTTGCCCTGGAGACAGTATGCTCAGAGAGAGGAGGCTCCCCCAGAGTCCTGACTGGCTTTGAAGGAGTGGTTCCAGAACATCCCAGCATCCCCTTCCACACCATGCGCTTCCCGGAAGTCTGCACAGGCACTGACACTCCCTCCTCTGGCCTTTGTCTCTTTTCCAGGAATTAGGAGGCCACCTGATCTCTTTGTTCTCCAACACCTTCAGTTGGCAGCTTGCAGGAGAGTGGCCCAGGCCATCAGTTGCCTGGAGACAGGGTTGCAGCCATTCTCTGTGCAGACGGCATCACACTGGCCCTCTAGAATCATAGAATCATAGAATCTCAGGGTTGGAAGGGACCTCAGGAGGTCATCTAGTCCAACCCCCTGCTCAAAGCAGGACCAAACCCAACTAAATCATCCCAGCCAGGGCTTTGTCAAGCCTGACCTTAAAGACCTCTAAGGAAGGAGATTCCACCACCTCCCTAGGTAACCCATTCCAGTTCCTCACCACCCTACTAGTGAAAAAGTTTTTCCTAATGTGCAACCTAAACCTCCCCCTCTGCAACTTGAGACCATTATTCCTTGTTCTGTCATCTTCTACCACTGAGAACAGTCTAGATCCATCCTCCTTGGAACCCCCTTTCAGGTAGTTGAAAGCAGCTATCAAATCCCCCCTCATTCTTCTCTTCTGCAGGCTAAACAATCCCAGTTCCCTCAGCCTCTCCTCATAAGTCATGTGCTCCAGCCCCCTAATAATTTTTGTTGCCCTCCGCTGGACTCTCTCCAATTTATCCACATCCTTCTTGTAGTGTGGGGCCCAAAACTGGACACAGTGCTCCAGATGAGGCCTCACCAGTGCTGAGTAGAGGGGAATGATCACATCCCTCGATCTGCTGGAAATGCCCCTACTTATACAACCCAAAATGCCATTAGCCTTCTTGGCAACAAGGGCACACTGCTGACTCATATTCAGCTTTTCGTCCACCGTAACCCCTAGGTCCTTTTCTGCAGAACTGCTGCCTAGCCATTCGGTCCCTAGTCTGTAGCAGTGCATGGGATTCTTCCGTCCTAAGTGCAGGACTCTGCACTTGTCCTTGTTGAACCTCATCATATTTCTTTTGGCCCAATCCTCTAATTTGTCTAGGTCCCTCTGTATCCTATCCCTACCCTCCAGTGTATCAACCACTCCTCCCAGTTTAGTGTCATCTGCAAACTTGCTGAGAGTGCAGTCCACACCATCCTCCAGATCATTAATGAAGATATTGAACAAAACCGGCCCCAGCACCGACCCTTGGGGCACTCCACTTGATACCGGCTACCAACTAGACATGGAACCATTGATCACTACCCATTGAGCCCGACCATCTAGCCAGTTTTCTATCCACCTTACCGTCCATTCATCCAGCCCATACTTCTTTAACTTGCTGGCAAGAATACTGTGGGAAACTGTATCAAAAGCTTTGCTAAAGTCCAGAAATAGCACATCCACTGCTTTCCCCTCATCCACAGAGCTGGTTATCATAGAATCATAGAACTTAAGATCAGAAGGGACCATTATGATCATCTAGTCTGACCTCCCGCAAGATGCAGGCCACAAAAGCTGACCCACCCACTCCTGAAATAATTATCTCCGTTGACTCAGCTGTTGAAGTCCCCAAATCCTGATTTAAAGACTTCAAGTAGCAGATAATCCTCCAGCAAGCGACCCCTGCCCCATGCTGCGGAGGAAGGCGAAAAACCTCCAGGGCCACTGCCAATCTACCCTGGAGGAAAATTCCTTCCCGACCCCAAATATGGAGATTATCTCATCATAGAAGGCAATTAGGTTAGTCAGGCATGACTTGCCCTTGGTGAATCCATGCTGACTGTTCCTGATCACTTTCCCCTACTTTAAGTGGTTCAGAATTGATTCCATGAGGACCTGTTCCATGATTTTTCCAGGGACTGAGGTGAGACTGACTGGCCTGTAGTTCCCTGGATCTTCCTTCTTCCCTTTTTTAAAGATGGGCACTACAGTAGCTTTTTTCCAGTCATCCGGGACCTCCCCCGATCGCCATGATTTTTCAAAGATAATGGCCAATGGCTCTGCAATCTCATCGGCCAACTCCTTTAGCACCCTCGGATGCAGCGCATCCGGCCCCATGGACTTGTGCTCGTCCAGCTTTTCTAAATAGTCCCGAACTACTTCTTTCCCCACAGAGAGCTGGTCACCTCCTCCCCATACCGTGCTGCAGAGTGCAGCTGTCTGGGAGCTGACCTTGTCTGTGAAGACAGAGGCAAAAAAAGCATTGAGTACACTAGCTTTCTCCACATCCTCTGTCACTAGGTTCCCTCCCTCATTCAGCAAGGGGCCCACACATTCCTTGACTTTCTTCTTGTTGCTAACATACTTGAAGAAATCCTTCTTGTTACTCCTAACATCTCCGGCTAGCTGCAACTCCAAGTGTGATTTGGCCTTCCTGATTTCCCTCCTGCATGCCTGAGCAATACTTTTATACTCCTCCCTGGTTATTTGTCCAATCTTCCACTTCTTGTAAGCTGTTTTTTTGTGTTTAAGACGAGCAAGGATTTCACTGTTAAGCCAAGCTGGTCGCCTGCCATATTTACTTTTCTTCCTACACATCGGGATGGTTTGTTCCTGCAACCTCAATAAGGATTCTTTAAAATACAGCCAGCTTCCCTCGACTCCTTTCCCCGTCATGTTATTCTCCCAGGGGACCTTGCCCATCCGTTCCCTGAGGGAGTCGAAATCTGCTTTTCTGAAGTCCAGGGTCTCTGTTCTACTGCTCTCCTTTTTTCCTTGTGTCAGGATCCTGAACTCGACCATCTCATAGTCACTGCCTCCCAGGTTCCCATCCACTATTGCTTCCTCTACTATTTCTTCCCTGTTTGTGAGCAGCAGGTCAAGAAGAGCTTTTCCCCTAGTTGGTTCCTCCAGCACTTGCACCAGGGGAAATTGTCCCCTACACTTTCCAGAAACTTCCTGGATTGTCTGTGCACTGCTGTATTGCTCTCCCAGCAGATATCGGGGTGATTAAAGTCACCCATGAGAACCAGGGCCTGTGATCTAGCAACTTCTGTTAGTTGCTGGAAGAAAGCCTCATCCACCTCATCCCCCTGGTCCGGTGGTCTGTAGCAGACTCCCACCACGACATTAGCCTTGTTGTTCATACTTCTAAATTTAATCCAGAGACTCTCAGGTTTTTCTGCAGTTTCATACTGGAGCTCTGAGCAGTCATACTGCTCCCTTACATACAACACAACTCCCCCACCTTTTCTGCCCTGCCTGTCCTTCCTGAACAGTTTATATCCATCCATGACAGTACTCCAGTCATGTGAGTTATCCCACCAAGTCTCTGTTATTCCAATTACATCATAATTCCTTGACTGTGCCAGGACTTCTAGTTCTCCCTGCTTGTTCCCCAGGCTTTGTTCCTCTAGGGCTCTACAACAATCACACCCCTTTATCCCACCATCTAGATCCTTGAGAAATGCATTGGGGAAACTGAGGCACCCACACAGTATTCAGAGAAGAACATTCCCACTTTGTAACACCTGTATACGACTAGTTATATACTTTAAAGGGGTGTAAAATAATCAAGTATTGTGCTAAACACAATGATACTCCAAACTGACCACCAAATTTAAGTTGCACGTTTTTCCCCTCAGGTGAGGGCTCTGGGGTGGGGCTGGGGATGAGGGGTTCACAGTGCAGGAGGGTGCTCAGGGTTGGGGTGCTGGGGGCACAGGGCTGGGGATAAGGAACTTGGGATGCAGACAGGCTGCCCCAGGGCTAGGGCCAGAGAGGATTCCCCTCCACCCCGTTACCGGCAGCAGCTAGCTCCAGGGGAGGGACCCCTCCTCTCCCCCCTCCCTGCAGCACACTCACTCTGCACCACAGTCACTGCACATGCTCCTAGAGACTCTCTCAGGTCCAGAAAGCCCACTCACCTCTCCTATGGTGGGTACCGGGTGTCACGGAGTCCCCGGGCGCTGCTCTGGAACTGCTCCCCACCAAGCCAGGCAGGACTCTGGGGAGCCTCCTCTCCCTTGGAGCAGACTGTCCCCAGGGCAAGAAGCTCCCATGGCTTCACCTCCTGGGTCTCTCCTTGGAGCATTCAGCATCCTCTGCCCCTCCGTGCGCTTCCCACAGTGAGCCCGCCCCAGCGGGGTCCTGGGGGGGCCACAGGGTCCTGCACCCCCACGTGACTCTCAGCCAGCCAGTAACACAGAGGTTTATTCGATGACAGGAACGGGGTCTAAAACAGAGCTTGTAGGTACAGCGAACCAGACCCCTCTGCCGGGTCCATCCTGGGGGGCAGTGAGGCAGACCCCACCCCCGATCTGCACTTCACTCCTCGTCCCCAGCCAGCTCCAGACTAACCACCCCCTCCAGCCCCTCCTCCTCCTCTGCTCAGCCCCTTTCCGGGCCAGGAGGTCACCTGACCTCTTTGTCTACAACACCTTCAGCTGGCACCTTTGCAGCGGAGGGGCCCAGGCCATCACTTGCTAGGAGACAGAGTGCCAGGCATTTAGGTGCACTGGCCTTTTGCTCTGCAGCAAAGAACTGCATAGGGGACACTGAGGCATCAACACAGTATTCAGAGAAAACATTAAGAACATTCCCAGTTCATCACACCGGGGCGGGGGGGGGGGGTTGCCATCATGTGTGGCCTCCCCACCCCTGCTGCTGCCCCGGGGGGTGGGGGAGAGAGCTCCCAAGCACCTGTGTGCCTCCTTCCTCCTCCTCGCTCCCTCTTCCCCTCCCCTGGTGCTCCAAGAGGCTGCAGGCTGCTGATCTCTATAGCCTTAGGCAGAAGCAGCACAAACAAAGGAGAGAGTCACTGGCTGTTTTCTTTCAGGCAGGGAAGCTCCGAGGCGGAGGCAGGGGAGAAACCCAGCAGCTCCAAATATTGGTGGAGCAAAGCCCTCAGCCTTGAATATTCCTGGGGCTTAAGCCCCTCGAGCCCATATAAGTTGGCGCCCTTGCTGATAAGGAGCAAGGGTAAGAGAAGAAGAGGTTAAAACATGTGCTAGGTGGTGGCTGGGTTTGGATGACAAATTTAAAACCATCTCAGCGCCCTCTAGTGTGACACTGACACCATCAGATTCTCACCTTTCACTCACACTTCATTAATAACAGTTTCCCTGAACTACTTTGCTATGATTATTTCAATGGCTCCTACACCGATACCTGCTGCCCCTTCTGGCTGGTTAATTGCACTGTTTGGAACCTGCTCCTAAAATTACACCCTTCCCGGGAGCAAGGTTCAGAACTGCCCAAGGAAACCCCATTGGGTTTCAAGTGCAGCCCAGGCAGGGGGGCAAGGGGACAGCACAGGGGTCTCAGAGCTTCTTCTTCCTCCTCACAGAGAGAAGGTTAAGGGGGCTACTAGTTATGACTCCCGGGTTTTAGTCCTGGTTGTGGGAGGAAAGGGGTGTTTAGTGGATTAGAGTTGGGGGCTTAGGAATCAAAGAGGAAACATCTCCCTTTTCAGCTTCAATGCACATTGAACAAGAACATGGCTTCTCATCTTTTCGGTTTCAGAGGCACAGCTGTGTTACTCTGTATCGTCAAAAAGAACAGGAGTACGTGTGGCACCTTAGAGACTTACACGTTTCTTAGGTTCTGTTGCCATCATGTGGCCATTTCATTTCACTTCTTATTGTTAAAAGGTCTAGGTACTTCAATGAGGCTAATCATCTAGTGGAACAAGCTCCACAAGGGACGTGGTTAAATCCCCATCACTGCCCTGTGTAAATCAAGACAGCAGCTCTTGCTGCAAGCAGGGTCGGCTCTAGAAATTACGTTTGCCCAAGCAGGGCGGCGCGCTCGCCGCCCTTCCCTGGTCCCGCTGCCGGGGCAGAAGCGTCTGCGGCGGGTGCGCTGGTTCGCGGCTCCGGTGGAGCATCTGCAGGCATGCTTGTGGGAGCTCCGTTTTAGACGCGGGACCAGCGCACCCGCCGCAGTCATGCCTGTGGCAGGTCCGCTCGTCCCGGGGCTCCGGAGGTGAAAACACGAGGCACAGATCTTTGAGCACAACCCTCATCCTGAGGAACGGGTGGGGGCTGCATAAAGAGAGACTGGCTCTCCCTGGCGGGGCTGCAGCGGCTCTTCACAGGGGCAGTCCCACTGCCAATTGGCACCAGAGTTTTGCCGGCCTCCTTTCCTGGGCGGGCTCCCCTCTCCCTAGGGGGAACTGGGGGCCCCACACTTCCCAGAAACCATCATAGTGAGGCCAACCTGAGCACAGACACCTGCTCAGCACCCCGGGGTGCAGCCCTGAACGCCGGCTATCAGCTACACTCAGCTGCCCACCCAACAAGCGTTACACGCAGGAGCCTTCATGCCCCGAGTGTTGAGGTCCCTCCCAGCACCAGCTTTAAACTCCGCTGCTCAGTTCTAAGCTTTGGCCACACGGGGGCAGCCTGGAGCTCAGCCAACGCCTCCCGTTGCTGGTTGCGTTTCCCGCTCCTCATGGCAGGTTCACACCCCGCAGGCAGATCTCTGAATCGGAGCCGAACCGTTCCCCAAATCCAGCGCTTCAGCAGCAGCTTTGCTAGGAAAGCGCTGACGTCCCCAAGTAAAGTAAGAGCCAGAACGCTGTGTCCAGGATCGTCTATTGGGCCCCTCACCATGGTGTCTGTCAGGCGCAAGGAGAAACCAGGGAAGTGTTTTCATGGCGTTTAAGGGCAGAAGGGGCCATTAGCTCAGCTAGTCTGACCCCCGAATAACACAGAATTACACCATGACACGTATTGATCCCACAGACCTTAGACAGATCAAAGCGTTTCAGCCCTCAGGAAGGAGGCTAAACTGGGTACCAGAGGCAGCGAACAAGGGGCCCCCAAGGCAATGGCAGGGAGCTGACGAGGTGAAATATGCCCAGATGATCCCAGCAGGCGACCCACCCCCATGCTACAGAGGTGGGAGTCCCGGTTCCTCCTGCCCTTAAGAATCTCTGGTGGTAAGTGGGTCCCCCCAGTTCCCCAGATAAGAATCTTCCATGTGGTTTCCCTGGCTTCACCTCCAGATAAGAACATTGTGTGGAGGGAGTGGGAGGAAGGTTGTCTGGCAGATCTGTAAAGGGGGACTGTGTCTCCCTGTCTGGCCCAGGCTCCTGGGAGGAAGTGATCTCAGTGTGTCTGGCTGTCTCCATTCCTCCCACCCATAAGAATCCCTGGTGTGTGGGTGCACCCTAGACCATTAAGGATCTCTGGGGGGTGGGTGTCTCTCTTCCCCTAGTCAGGATCTCTGGGACGTGCCTGTATAAAAAGAGACTTTGACTCACCCAGGCTGGGCTGCCATCATGGAACAGACCAGGTCCTTCTGTGGAGGGTTTGCGTTCCTCCAAGGCCATGATCTCAGTGTGTGTGGGTGTCCCTGTCCCTTCAACCATTAACAGTCCCTGGTGCATGGGTGCGCTGGGCCCCATTACAATCCCCTCTGTCTTACCCGCCATGAGGGATCCAGTGGATGTGGGTGTTCTCCACACTGCTGGGGGTGTCTGGTGCCCCTGTCCCTCCTGGTAAATAGTGGAGTGTGTGGATGTCCCCCCCGCCCGTTAAGGATCCGTGTTGTGTGGATGCCCCCGTTCTTCTCATTAAGAATGGTGCAATGGAGCATATGGGTGTCCCCCCCACCCCATGAACTAGCTCCCGTGTGTGGTTCCCCTGCCCCCATCCAGGCTCTGTGGTATGTGGGTGTCGCTGTTCCTCTTTTCAAGATCCGTGTCGCAGGGGGGCATCCCTCACCCCAAGTCAGAAACCCCAGCTTGTGGGTGCTCCCATCCCCCCCTCCAGGCTCTATGGGGGGTGTCTAAAAAGAGACCGTGTCTCACTGAGGCTACACTGCAGGGGCTATTCACAGGCGCAATCCCACTACTGATCAGTATGGGAGTTTTGACCTGCTCTATTTCACCCCTCCTTAGACAACCTGGGGACCCCAAGCTTCCCCAGGATCACCATATTGATGCTGAACTTAGTGCGGACACCTGATTGGCACAGCCCCCTACAACCTAGAACTCCTGAGCTCAAGTCTCCCCAGGAGCTGGGAATCACAGGCACCAGCCACTGGGCCTAGCCACTTCTATTGCTTGCCAGCTGGAGCTTTAAACTCTGCTTGTGAGCTCTGTGCCTTGGCCAGAAGGGGACAGCCTGGAACTGGGAAATGCTCCTGCTTTCCCCGCCCCCATCTCATGTCGAGCTGCCGGCGCCGCTGTCCTCCCAGGTAAGATCCCGGATGTTTCGGTGCCCCCTTCCCCCACCCAGGAGCCCAGGTGTCCGGGTACCTCTGCCCCCCATACAGAATCCTGGATGTGTGGGTGTCCGTCCCTCTGCAGAGGATCCCGGAGTGTGGATGCCCTTGTCCCCCCCTACAACATCCTGGGTGTGTGGGTGCCACTCTCCCCCCCAGTAGATCTCTGGTGGGTGGGTCTCCAGGGTGTGAGTGCTCCCATCCCCCGATACAGGCTGTGGGGGGGTATAACTGGCTCTCCCTGTCCTGCCCAGGCGGTGCTACAGCAGCTGTTCACAGGGGCAGCAACCCCACTGTCACCCTGCAGCTTTAACCTGCTCCAGGGGTGACCTGCTTCACCTTCCTGTGGGAGCCCGGGGACCCCGAACTTCCCAGAATCACCTGATTGATGCCGAGCTTAGCACAGACACCGGCTCAGCATGGCAGGGAGCAGCCCTGAGCCCTGACAATCAGCTTCCCTCCGCCTCCTGCTGCACAGCGAGGATCCCACGCGAGAGGCTTTGTGCCCAGTTTGTTCAGGAGCGTCCCAGACTCCAGCTGTAAACTCTGCTGGTCAGTTCTAACCTTTGGCCACACGGGGGCGGCACTAACGGTCCCATTTAAACGCTGTTTGCGTTCGACCCTTCGGATCGCAGATTGTAACCCGCGGGCAGATCTCTGAGTGCAGCGAAATCCTTCCCCAAACTGAACATTGAAGCAGCAGCTCCCATTGGAAAGATCAGGATTTTTGCCTTTAAAAACAAGGAAAATGTCTCCAGCGAGAGACTGAAGAAGCTCAATTGATTTCATTGACTGGAGGTTAAGAGGCGATTTAATCACTGGTTTAAATACGTTTTACAAATTCCCAGAGGGGGGAATGTGTGATTTAAAGGGTTCTTTAATTCACCACACAAAGACTGAACAAGACCCCATTGGCTTGCAGTCGATGTCAGAAAATCCCAACTGGAAATGACCATTTTTTAGCCATGAGGCTAATTATCTAGTGGAACAAGCTCCGCAAGGGAGGTGGTAAATTCCCCATCACTTGCAGTTTGTAAATCAAGACTGCAGCTCTTGCTGCAAGACACCTGGTGTGTGGGTGTCCCTGTTCCGCGATCCCTGGTACTTGGTGCCTCCCTCCCACCAGTTCAGGATCCCCACAATGGGTGCTCCCAGCCCCCCATACAGTCTCTGCGGGGGAGGGTGTCTGTATAAAAAGAGACTGTGTCTCACTGTCTTGCCGAGGCTACGCTGCAGGGGCTATTCACAGGTGCGATCCCACTACTGATCAGCACAGGAGTTTTGACCTGCTCCGTGTCTGACCTGGGCCGGTTCACCCCTCCTTAGGCAACCTGGGGACCCCAAGCTTCCCCGGGATCACCATATTGATGCCGCGCTTAGTGCAGACACCCGATCGGCACAGCCCCCTGAAGTCCAGAGCTCCTGAGCTCAAGTGATCCGCTAGCCTCAGCCTCCCCAGGAGCTGGGATCACAGGCACCAGCCACAGAGCCCAGCTTGTTTCACGGCCTGGCAGCTGGAGCTTTAAACTCTGCTTGTGAGCTCTGTGCCTTGGCCAGACGGGGACAGCCTGGAACTGGGAAATGCTCCTGCTTCCCCCGCCCCCGTCTCATGTCGAGCTGCAGGCGCCGCTGTCCTCCCAGGTAAGATCCCGGATGTTTCGGTGCACCCCTTCCCCCGCCCAGGTGTCCAGGTACCTCTGCCCCCCATACAGAATCCTGGATGTGTGGGTGTCCGTCCCTCTGCAGAGGATCCCGGAGTGTGGATGCCCTTGTCCCCCCCTACAACATCCTGGGTGTGTGGGTGCCACTCTCCCCCGCCCAGTAGATCTCTGGTGGGTGGGTCTCCAGGGTGTGAGTGCTCCCATCCCCCAATACAGGCTGGGGGGGGGTATAACTGGCTCTCCCTGTCCTGCCCAGGCGGTGCTACAGCAGCTGTTCACAGGGGCAGCAACCCCACTGTCACCCTGCAGCTTTAACCTGTTCCAGGGGTGACCTACTTCACCCTCCTGTGGGAGCCTGGGGACCCCGAACTTCCCAGAATCACCTGATTGATGCCGAGCTTAGCACAGACACCGGCTCAGCATGGCAGGGAGCTGCCCTGAGCCCTGACAATCAGCTTCCCTCCGCCTCCTACTGCACAGCGAGGATCCCACGCGAGAGGCTTCGTGCCCAGTTTGTTCAGGAGCGTCCCAGGCTCCAGCTGTAAACTCTGCTGGTCAGTTCTAACCTTTGGCCACACGGGGGCAGCACTAACGGTCCCATCTAAACGCTGTTTGCGTTCGACCCTTCGGATCGCAGATTCTAACTCGCGGGCAGATCTCTGAGCGCAGCCAAATCCCTCCCCAAACTGAACACTGAAGCAGCAGCTCCCATTGGAAAGATCAGGATTTTTGCCTTTAAAAACAAGGGAAATGTCTACAGCGAGAGACTGAAGAAGCTCAATTGATTTCATTGACTCCATTAATGTTCCTCTGTGTCCCCCTAGGAGTCATGCCCCACTTTTTGGGGACCACTGAACCCTACTCGCTAATCAGGGGCTAGTGATGCCAAAGCCCAGGGAAAGGGAGAACAAGTGCGGGGCCCCCAGCACTGGAGCCATGTGAAGGGGCTGCAGGAGAGGGGCAATGGCTGGTGGCCCAGGGAGTTAAGGGCAAAGGGGGCACAGGAGGGGGCAGGAGTTAGGGGTGAAGGAGGCGCAAGGGTTGGGAGTGCAGGAGCTAGCGGTAAAGGGGGAGTGGGGATCGTCCAGGGGCAATGGGGAAGTGCCAAAGTACAAGCTTTGCCCAGGGCACCATTTCCCCTAATGCTGGTCTGAGCGAACAACTGGAAATGACCCTTCAGTGAGAACAGAACCATCGTGTAGAAAAGCCCCTTTGTTAAGTGGTGGTGGCTGAGGGCTTAGGGAGATGGGTTAGAAAGCAACGGGCACTTGTCTGTGGAGGTTTGATTCTTGCCTGCTGGGCAAGGCTGGTGTGTGGTGTCTCCATGGCTGCACTTTCAGTGCCTGATCTGCCACAGGGAGCCAAGTCTAGACATACTCAGAGGCTCTATGCCAGGGTTTCTCAAACTACCTTTCACTATAACCCCTTTTTGCCAAAACAAAAAACTTACTACCTGACCCTAGAAAGACGCACCAAGCCCCTCTACACTGAGCAGAGGCAGGGGAGACAAAGCCTGAGCCCTGCCCCAGTTGGGGGAGGGCAAAACCAGAGCTTGAGGGATTCAGCCCTGGGTGGTGGGGCTCAGACTTTTGGTTTCAGCCCCAGGCACCAACAAGTCTAATGCCAGCCCTGGCGACCCCATTAAAACAGGGTTATGACCCACTTTGGGGTCCTGACTCACAGTTTGGGAACCACTGCTCTATGCTGATGGGAGAGAGTTTTCCTGGGGGTGTAATTAATCCACTTCCCCACAAGGTGGCAGCTATGTCAGTGGGAGAAGCTATATCGGTGGGTGTGCAAGCTGTGGTGTTTGCCACATTTAAGAAGTTTAATCAAACCCCATTTTTAAAACCACCTGTGGTCTGGGAATGGCAAAGGAGCTCGATGAATCAGGGTTTGTCCTTCAAAGTCCTGGAGATCATGATTCCATACTCCTGTTGTCATGGGGGTATAGCTCAGTGGTAGAGTACTTAATTGCAACTCAAATAATCCTCAGTTCAAACCCCTGTGTTTTCTTATAACCTTCTTTCTTTTTTAAAAAAAAAGGAAAACATTTTCATTTCCATTCTCCATTATGTTCAGGGGCTCCTTTATACGGGTGTGCTTGATATGAATGTAAACACTCAACATTTTGCTGTCCAGATGCATAAAAACCTAGCAAAGCTGTCCATCAGCTAAAATCAGTCCCAGTCCTCTAAGTGTCTAGTTTATGTTTTCATCAATTAAACAAAGGTATCATACGAATGTATATTTGCAGATCCCTCTTCTCCAGGAGCTATGCTGTGCAGAAGAACAAGAACCACATCCAGTTGAAGTTCAGGAGTCTGATGACAAATGTTCTGAGGGCTGGAAAAAATGCCTTCTAGTGAGCTATTGAACAAGCTCAACCTTTTTAGCTTATCAAAAGAAGATTGAAAGGTGACTTCATTGAAGTGTTGAAAGGCCTTAATGGAGAGAAAAGGTTGTGTATTAAAGGACTCTTTAATCCAGCAGAGAAAGGAATAACAAGACCCAGTGGCTGGAAGGTGAAAAGAGACAAATTCTTATTACAAAAAGGCACAAATATTCAACAGTGAGGATGATTCACCGCAGGAACAAGCTACCAAGGAAAATGGTGGATTCTCCATCTCCTGATGTCATTTAATGAAGACTAGATGCCTTTCTGGAATGTGTTTGCCCCAAAAGTAGCTCTTGTGTCATACAGGAGGCCTGTGATATGCAGGGAGTCAGATTAGAGGCTCTAATGATCTCTTCTGGGCATAAAGTTGACTAATTTCTGAAAAACTGAATGTAGCATTCGGAGCAGCGTCTGATGTTTTCCTGTCTAGCCGGCTTGCTTCCTAGAACGAACGCTCCTTGAGTGGGGTGATCCACAGGGAGTAGCTCAAACCTCCAAAGTGCCTGACCAAGGGCAGGACATTAGCACAGCAAGGGAGGGGTGTGGCAGTGACATCACAAAGGGCTTTTGCAGGACCTCAGACTATTGGTCAAAGGTGGTGTGGAGGTGGTGACCTCACAGACAGATGCTGACATCAGCCAGGCAGGATGGGGCCAGGGAAACCTCAGAGACCCCTGTGGCTTTGCTTCAGCAAGTCTCCTTCTCCAGGTCTCTCTTTGAGGACTGAGAGAGTATTCGGGTTCACGGACGTGAGCGCCATGAGGAGCCTCTTTCGAGTTTTCTCCTTCCCTTTTAGTGATTTTACTAGAAAACAGCCGTCCCTGTTTAAAAGGTAAGAGCCTCCTCAAGGTTTGAAACTTGTTCAGTCTGAGCCATCTGGTGACAGTTGAGTTCTAGGCATGGAAAACATGAGCTTAAGGAGGCAGAATTTTATTCTGCACCTGGGATTTTGTCCTTAGAATCACTGGGGACATTAGGGTTTGTCCTTTTTGTTTCACCTTTTCCTCCATCCCTCCCTCCCTCCTTTCTCTTTGTCTCTTGCTTCTTTTGTCTTTTCACCTGTTCCCCTCCCAACAGCAGGGGTGGGGTGTGTGTGTGTGTGTGTGTGTGTGTGTGTGTGTGTGTGTGTGTGTGTGTGTGTGTGTGTGTGTGTGTGTGTGTGTGTGTGTGTGTGTGTGTGTGTGTGTGTGTGACGGAGGAGGGCTCTGCAGCTCCCACTGTGGGAGGTCCACCCAAAATTGTGGGGCTGAAATAGTGCTCGGGCAGTGATCCCCACCGGTGACCTGGGCCATCCTTTGGGCTCTCTGGTGAGAACCCTCAGCCTCCCGTCCTCAGTCTCTACCCTGATTGGCTGAGCAGGGGGTTATTGACAGGGAGGAGATTCAGGTCCCTGTTGTTCTCTTTTAAGACCAAGTAAATAAGTCAGAACCAGTCATATGTTTGATTAATTTTGCTGCTTCTCTGCATTAATGGTCTCTGAGCAGTTCATGATTCTCTCTAACATTGCAGTTCTCCTAAAATACTTGCTGAATAATTACCGTGCACTGTTGTTGGTCTGGAGCTCATTTGAGAACATTTTACTCAAGTCATTCAGTGTCTGAAATTCAAGATCCAATGGTTAGTTTGAAAATCAGGGCTCTTGGGTCCTATTCCCAACTCTGCCATGGGCTGGCTGTGTGACCTAAGACAAGTCAATTCTCCTTTCTCAGCCTTAGCTTCTCCCTCTTTCAAGTAGGGATAATAATGATCCGCTCCTACCTACCTCACGGTGGGTGGGGATCCATTGGAGAGTGTCACTAGGAGTAGTGCATAATATGAGGTGTCCTATCACATTTAGTCCAAGCAGATTATGACATAATAGAATAGCTGAAATAGTCTATTTAATTTGTATTTTTTTTATTTTGCAATTGTTAAGAGCAGCAACTACTTAGCTCAGACTGAAGCATCTTATCTAATGTTTGTGATCTAAGTGTCTCCTCTTTGTGTGTGACGAGACAATTTAACACACTGTGACAAACAGAAGATGCTTTTGTTTGGCAACAAAATATTTTTGCAAAGAACTTTCATCCCACTTGTTTTGATTTCGAGAAACAAACTGGTTTAGTCTGAAGGGGATTTTCTGACATTGAGCAGGCGCAGTGTGTCCCGTGACACCCGCCCGCTATACGCCGGCCCCTGCTGAGGGCGCCCTTGCTGCAGCTGCAGCTGGTTCTGCTGGCGCCCTGTGGTTGCCCTCGTTCAGCCAGGAACAAGCCTCAGGTGAGCTGAAAAGAATCCTGTCCAACCGAGTCTGGCAGCCGCCATCATGTAGCCAGAAGTCCCCACACCTGTCGGGGGAAACAAACCAGCCACCAGAAAGTGGTCCATTGTCTCACGCGTTGCCAGAGCCTGACATAGAGCCTGTGGGCAACCTTTGCTCTGCACACGCTGGCCGTGCACACGCCGGCCGGTTCCCATGAAAGATGTGTCACTGCACGTCTCGGTACTTTAAAGTTACCTGTGCCACTGGCAGATACTTTAAGGCTCCCGGCAGTGAGTTCTGGGGACAGTTGCTCACTTTCAGTGAATGTAACTGTATGTGCAGCTCTGTGCAGTCACATTTGATAGAAGTTTGGTAATTAAATTATACAAGAGGGTCAGGTAAAGTGGCTACTACCACCACTATGTTTTGTCCCGAGAAGCCTTTACAGCCATTCTGAGGGGAAATGGGCCCTTTGCCCACAGAACTGGTCTATAGGGGACGGCTGCAGGCAGCAGGCGGAGAGATAATCTCATCAAAATGATTTGACCCCTGGGTAATGTAATCAAAATCACTACAGGAATGTCCGGGGTTTCTGTTGGCACTTAACTTGCCTGCCCCTGGCTGGCTCTGGTTGTACAAGATGGACGTGTAATCGGGGTACAGTTGTGTTAAAAAGAGTAATCGCAGTGCAAGGGATGTTAGGCAAAGGAGAACTTTGTGTGTGATGATGTAAGGTTTTAAGGACCTAAACTGACACTCATGGTTTGTAAAACTCTTGTTTTGAAGGTTTAAGATGAATTGGTTTGGTTCTGCTTTGCTGAGTTTTTTTTATAATATCCCTGAAAATCCATTTGAATCATTCAAAGTGACAAAACTGCCAGACACTTTTTGCCAGACACAGGTAACTAGTGTTGTTTGGGTTTGGGATTTAGCATTTAACCCTTAAGGTACCTCACTACTCTATAAAGTTCAAGACCAGAGTTATGGCTGTAGTAAGGGGCAGCCAGAACCAGAAGAATGGAGAAAGAAACATTGGTTGGACAGACGGACGGATGGACAAACCGAATAATTAAGCCTCTGTTTAAAAAACCCACAAAAATGCTTAAAAACATTAAAAGGAAAAAAGGGGCAAAATGTTTCCCCGTTTACCAAAATACCTCAGCCTAGCTCTGCCCTTGGGGTTTGGGGGGCGCCGATTGCGGGGTTTGCCTGGGGCGCCAGGTGCTGGCGGCTAGACTAGGGCTGCCCGTGCCCAGAGGCCTTTATTCCTCCAGCCTGTGAGGACAGAGGGGGTGTCAGGAAGTTGCCCCTTCAATCCCACACACAAAACCCCTTCTTAGGAAAGGCAAAATCCTGAAGAGAAAAAGTAACATCAAGAAGGACTCCGAAGACCGGGATTTTTAAGACCTTAGAGAGTAGTTAAGTGTCTGACCAGGAACTTGAACCCTGGACCCTCAGATTAAAAGTCTGATGTTCTGCCCACTGAGCTAGCCAGGCTCATGGAGAGAGGGAGCAAGTTCATGCAAAGGAGAAACTACGGAGGAAAAAGAGAGCAGGAAACAATAGAGGAAACCTGCTGGTCTCTCTCTCTCTCTTCTCAGCCCTGGCCCTGGCCTGCTCCTCCCTCCAGCGCCCTGAGGCATTTTGCCAGCACCATGCCCCAGTCAGCTCCACCCTCCCCAAACGCTGGCAGGCCCAGCTCAAGAACCTGGCAGCTCTCACAGCTGCCTCTTCTGCCCTGACCAAGAGGGAGGAGGATTGAGTCTCCCTCCCTCAGGCCTGTGCTTCAGCATCCCTGGGGAAAGACCAACGCCGCCAATGTGACTTTGGGTCAGTAGGTCAACCAAGAGGGCGGCCTCCCGTGCCTGGCTGCAGAACTCAGAGTAAACCCAGCTCCCATCCTTCCCTATAGGGCTCCAGACAAGGCCAGCCTGCTGGATCCGGCGTCCCCTCTGGTGCGCAAGTCACAACAGCCAGCAGGCAAAAGACTGGCTCCCACATGATTTGAAAGAGCAAGACAAAGCCTTGAAACTCCACCTATGCTTAGGTACGAAGCAACAGGTCCCAAACTCCCACTGAGATCAGAGCCCAGCTGGCACTAGTCAGTGTTCTGACAGCTGAACTGGCCTGCACAGCAGCTTAAAAGCCAGCTGCTAAAACTAGGGCTCAAACACTGGACCCCCCAGTTAAAAGCCTCATGTTCTTCCCACCAGCAGCTTCCTCTCGCAGGACTCTCTTTCCTCCTCCATCAGCTATAATACTGATCTACCACGTCCGTGGGGCCTGCACTGAGTCCCCACATCCCCCTACTTTGTCTTTGTTCCCTGCAGGCTGCAAAAATGTCAGAGGAGGCCACACACACCCCCTTCACTCGGTGCTTCCGCTCATATCAGCCAGCTGCAGCCTCATCTCCTAGAACTCGGCCAGCTGTCGCTTTATCCGGTCGTACAGTCACACGCTGACTGGCTCCCCTGCCTGGATGCTCTTGTGGAAATCCCACAGGCGATGCTGCAGGACTTGGCACTGTTGGTTTCTTTAATGTTGCGGTGTTTGCCTGACCACCGGAACAAAGCTGCCAACTTCTCCCTCACCGACTCCCACCAATCCCCCCTGGTTACCATAGGACCCTCTGATGCTTTCCCGTTCTGCCAACACTGACAGGCCTCGCCCCCCTGCTCCTTTATCTTACAAGCTCTGGATCTTCAGCTCCAATATCCTCTGCCGTGGGTCAGGGAATTGCCCACATTGAGCACACGGTGAGAGCTGCGTGATCTGAACAGTCCATTGGCACCACCCTGCACTGGGCTGTCGACGTGCTCTCCTTCACGGAAATCCGATCAGTGTGACTCCTGGCCTGTCCCTGCAGAAAGGTGTATCCCCTCTGTGGCTGCTGTGAGCTCAAGTCAGAGGAATAGGAGGCTACCGCCCACCCCCCACTGGTACCATTACGGAGAAACACGTCCTCTAAGCCGACCTCGCTACAGACCTGCGCCAGGTAGTGCTCATTGTAAAAACGTTTCCTCTCACGGTCAAGAAAACAGGACCAGCAGTTCTCAGGCCGGCTGACACAATTAAAATCCATCTCAACACCAAACAGTCCAGAGGAAGGGAGCCAGTTCCTACCATGGATCTTTCCTTTCACACCTTAACATCAAGTGCCTCCTCCTGGGCCTCTGAATCCCTGCCACATTCCACGTACCAGATGCCCCTTCCCCAGTACTGTCGTCACTCAGCTTTGCAGAGGAGCTTTCCTCCCAAGTCCCTGCCTCCTCTGGCACCATCTCCAAGGGCCCTCCTGCCTCACTCTGTTCCCGCCATTTTGGGCTGACAAAGAAGTCATGTGGGAAAGACAGCTCCCATCTCTCATCCTTATAGGTCACGTGGGCCAACTAGAGGAAGAAACCCATGCTCAGGGGCTCAATATCAGGTATTTGCCTCAGGTCAAGGTGCTGTTGCTCTCCCTGGGAGCAAGCCACCCCTGCACAAAGAGGATGAAAGAACTTCAGTCTAACGCTCTCCCAACTGAGCTACTTTGGCAGCTGTATAGCAGCATTTTGGCCTGTTGCTTCTCTGCCCGGGAGGTTTTTGCAGGCGTTGCACACAAAAAGGACGTCATTGGGAGCGGCCCATGAAGACAAGACTCGCTTTTGCCTGCCTTGCTCAGCTTGACTTGCTGCCTCACCCTGTTCCTGCCCTAGTGCCCGGGTTGACCTGGTGGTGGAAGGGGACTGGGGGGCCAGTGGTGCGGGGAGGAGGTTGAGCTGGATCCTGAGCTAGACTAGACCCTGGCGGTGAGAGTCTGGCCACCACTTGCCGCCCCACCCTGTTGTCGTGGCTTCCCCCACTGGGCATCGTTTCAGGAGGGAAGTGGGGCTTCTGTTAGGTTGGTCATTTCTGTAAGGCCATTAAATGGGGTATTTGGGTTCTGAGTGAATGTGAGGAATGTGCAATTATGAGAGTGAATTTCCATCCCTCTTTCACACACAGTTAAGAGCCCCAGTGGCCTAATGGATAAGGCATTGGCTTCCTAAGCCAGGGATTGTGGGTTCAAGTCCCATCTGGGGTGACAAACTCCTTTCTTCTTGTATATTGCAAAGAAACCTTGGTCTTATTTTCACCAAGGAAGTTGGGAGATGTTGGAACACAAAATACTGAATCTTGGGAACAGAAATGGCATCTTCCACTCCACAAATCAGTAGCAAACAGCAAACACTGTGTCCAAGAGGGAGCCTTTGAGGTGGCAAAAGGGGAACATCATGGCTCCCAGCAGACCTTAAGGAGCCCACGAGGAGCCTTCAGTGGCATCCCTGGGGGAGCATAAACTCCCCTTCTGTGCCCTGCACACAGAGGTTGATTAATCAAAACCCTCTTCTGCCAGCACCAGGCCTCCTTTTTCTTACATTGGGCCTGCAAGTGAGGGGGCGGCTGGCACAGCTCCAACCTGTGTGTCAGGAGGCGGCTGATGCCCGCAGCCTGCTGGGGAGCTCCCAGAAGTTATTAAGGGACAGAGACTCCTCAATGCCCTTAGTAACAAGGGTTTGGGGGTCACCGAGGCCAGTAAGGGGGTCACTATGTTGGCCCTATATCCCTGGGGTCAGGTCACTGTGCCACTTTGATCTAGAGCTCGGATCCCAACAACCAACCAGCAGCCCACAGCCTCCCCCTGGGTCTGCCCCACCTGGTTACTCCTTACAGGCCGACCTTACCCCCCTTTCAGCCCAGGATTCGCCCCCTAATCATCCTACTGCCACTCAGAGCCACAGCCGTGGAGGTGCTGAAGGAGGGAGGGGTGACTCTAGGGTGGGTTCTTCTCTAAAGATGGCTGGCAGAAAGGTGGTGCTCAGCTCTGTCAGCAACCTGCCCAGTTCCCTCACTGCCAGGGGATGCAGACATTTCTGTAAGGCCATTAAATGGGGTTTTTGGCTTCTGAATGAATATGAGGAATGTGCAATTATGAGAGGGAATTTCCATCCCTCTTCCAGGTGCAATTAAGAGCTCCAGTGGCCTAATGGATAAGGCATTGGCTTCCTAAGCCAAAGATTGTGGGTTCAAGTCCCATCTGGGGTGAAAATCTCCTTCTTTCATGTATATTGCAAAGAAACCTGGTGTTATTTTTCACCAAGGAAGCTGGGAGATGTTTGAACACAAAGTACTGCAGCTTGGGAACAATCCCCCAGAAATGGCATCTTCCACTCCACAAATCAGTAGCAAACAGTTAATACTAGTGTTTGTCTGAGAATAGAGTGAAGGTGGGTGTTTACTCCGACACCTCAGTGAGTGAAACAGACAGAAAGAGCAAGGCTGTCCTGAAAGACAACGGATCTGTCTGGAGGCAAAGCAGACCTTGAGAATGAGCAAGAGTGTGAAAAGAGGTTCAAATGTGTGTTAGGTGTTAGTTAGGTTGGTCTGACAAATTTCAAGAAAATACCAATGCTCATAGACTGATGCAGACACGGCCTTACAACTCCCCCACTGCCAGCTCCCCATCGGTGTCAGAAGCTCTCCCTTCCCTGCTCCCCAGCCCTCAGCCCCAGGAACCACTGTCCTCTGCTTCCCCCTCTGGCCCCACCAACTTTTCCTCCCATTTCTGGGTCCCTCGCCCCAGGGGCCAGACACGGGGTCCCACTCACCGCAATGCTCTCCACGAGGGCCCTTTGGAGACCTGGGGCTCCAGAGAGTCCAGCTCCTGCTGCTGTGCCAAGAAGCACAGACGTGGGACAACATGGAGGAAGCCGAGCTGTTGGGCCCTGTCCTCCACCAACTAGGAGTGGAGGGGGGGAGAGGGAGAGAGAGAGAGAGAGATGGAGACGGTTAGGTGGGGACCTCCCCAACCCACCTACACCAGATCCACGACTCAGGAACCCCATGGAGTTGGACAGGGAAAACCGCCCCGCTTCCCGAAACCAGTGTCGCCCTGCACAGACTGGGGTTGTAACTGGGACAGTGTCTGCGGGGAGCGGACACCTTGGCCTGCGTGAGACAAATGCCCCCACTTTGGGGTGCCAGGTAACAGGGGAGAAGTTCCCCCCATTGGGGGTGATGGATTCTCTGGGAAAAGACCCCCCTGCGTGGGTGGCGATGGAACAAGAGGCAGGACAGACTCGGGGGCAGCGCAGCTGGGGGATTTTTGTACCTCAGCTCTGCCCTGGAGGTGCTGCTGGATGACCCTGATGGTGTCTTGTTCAGGGGAAACCTCCTCCTCCTCCTCCTCCTCCTTCTCTTCTTCCTCTTCCTCCTCCTCAGCCCACTGCTGCTGGGCACTGGGGGTTTCTGCACCAGGGAGAGCAGGAGAAAGGACAATCCCTGCTGCCACTGGGGGGATGCAGTGTAGAGAAATGGCTCAATGTCCCCCATCCTCAACAAGGAACCCCATAGCATAGAGGGCCCCACCCTGCCCCTCCCAGAGACACCCTCAGAGCCATCAGCCTCAGGGCCCCGTGGCCGTCAGCCCCCCTCCCCAACATCATCAGGGAAGGCTGGAGCTCCCCTGACTCTGCCCAGCATCCCCTGCCGCAAGGTGTGGCAGTGTCACCCCCACAGGTGTTAGTGGGGCTCCCATGGCTCAGTCCTGACGCCTTGGTGACCCAATGGGCACAGGGTGTTCCTAGTCCCCCACTGCCCCCGTCCTTCCCCCTGTCCCCAGGGTCTCCCCTCACCTGCACAGAGGGAGCCTTCAGCCTCAGGGCTGTCAGACCCCACAGAGGAGCTGCTGGCCCCTCGGGAGTAGGCGGACCTGCTGGTCCCCATGCCGGAGCCGCCCAGCTCCTGCTCTGAGCTGGCTGGAGGCTCCTCGGTGGCCAGGCTGGTGGATGGCTCCTGCTGGGCCCTGGGGCTGGGCTCCTCCCTCCTCTGCTTCCTGGAAAGGAAGCCGCAGAGCCACCTTGCCTGGCTCCCACCCTCTCCTGGGTCCCTACATAGCATCACCCGGGGCCACCTCCATTTGGGACCAGAAGGTGCCTCAGGGCCTGCTAAGGGAGCTGGTGGTTTTCTCTTCCTCCAGAAGGTCAAGGAGCTCCTCCGCTTTGCCTGCCCACCGGCCTCTTCCCCACCCGCAGGGACAGAGGGGCCACTCTCCTCCTGGGCAAGACGGACGCTGCTCCCTACTGGCTCCAGAGCCACCTGCCCAGGCTTCCTCCTCAGCATCCGCTTCAGCCGCTCCATCCTGGAACTGAGTGGGGAGCAGCCATGAGTCTGGACTCAAGGCAGCCTCTCATTAACCGGCCTGCCTGCTCCCCTGTCCATGTCCCCTCGGCTGAGGCAATTCCTCCTCACCACACACCCCACCCCAGGGCAGGGGCTGCCGTCCACATGCACTGGCAGCAGCTCACAGCACAGGCTGCTCCCAATGTTCCCCCTCACCAATGGGGCCCTGTGAAACTGGGAGTGTCTCGTCCTCTCAGAGCAATGGGGCTCTCCGTTAGTTTGGACAAGCAGCTCCCTCCACCCCAGTAGGCCCCGCTCCCTCCCAGGCCAGAGAAAGAGCAGAACCCGGACAGTCCTCAATGAAAGTTCGTTCACAAGGTGCCAGTCCTAGGAGGGAGGAGTCGCCCTCAGTTCCCATTGATTTCACTGCTTGCAGTTGTGGGTATTCAGCACCTGGCAGGTTCTGCCCTCCCCAAAGACTCTCGACGTTGGGAACAATCTCCTGCAAGGGAAGGGCTGGGAGACCTATTGCTGGGCCATTCCCACCACCCTGGCGATGGCTCTGGAGACCTCCACTCACTTGCTCTAGATGGGATGGAGCTGGAAGGCAGATGCTCTCTTCCTCGATCTCCTGCACCCAGGTGGGCTGGAAAGGGTGCTGCACAATGCCCTGCCAGCTGGGTAGGGGGCAGAAGCCAGGAGATCAAAAGTAGCTGTGAAAACAAGACAATGTTTTATTGCCAGGGGATGGATAAACTCAGCCTAGCAACTGGAGGTTCACAACACTGACCTATGGCCAGCAGGACACCCCCCATCTCCAGGTATCCTAGTACCTCACGCACATTCCTGAAGCGTGACGGCCCAAGGGCTCTAGCGCATTTCTTCGGAGGTGTCTCTGCTGTCGTCGTCTTCGCTGTTGTCATGTTCCATTCTATATGATTTTATAAAAATATGCTAATGAGTGTGAATATAAAGTGACTGGACTCTGCTTCATGCAAAAGGTCTCTTGTAAGGTATCATTACAAAGTTTATAATCTACTGAGTGTGGTCATCCTATTTGTATAAATGTATCACTTTTCTATCTGTATCTGGGTGGAAGAGAACAAATGGGGCAGCCATCATGAGAAATCCACTAGCTACCACCTGAGCTGGAACAAAGGCTGTACCAGGGGAAAGGAGCGTGAGGAGGGCTCCAGGGAGGCACGGCAAGGCCCAGCCCAGCCCAGCCCAGCGGCTCCCTTCAGCCCGTTCCTGGCTGAGCGGCTCCCTCCGGCCTGGTTTCGCCAGCCCCGGCCTGGCCCCAGGTGAGCGCCCCAAGCCTGACCTGGTCCCAGCCTGGCCACGGCTGTTTTGACCATATATGGCCTGTGACATTATGGGTATAAGATAATATCTCATTGGAAGGCCACAGGGCCAGAAAGAGTTAATTAACTCACAGACTGACTTAACCCTTTAAAGACTGGTTAGGAAGATATGTAAAAATCCAGTGACTTTCCTTTTGAAAGATCCAGTGTGGATAGCTTTGAAAAGGTCTCAGATGGAGTAAGAGCTGATAAGAAAGTTGAGCAGCTCTATAACCAAGTGGCTGTGTTTGGCCAGCTGGTTGGGAAGACAATGGTGTTGGAACAGGAATGTCTCCATTCTGATTCTTTAAGTGAGCAGTCTGTGCTTCTGTGTTGATGCAAATTACTTGGCTGGCAGGGAGAGGAAAGACTTGCTAATAGGTGTTACCAAAGAGAGCCCACCCCATCAGCCAGTGAATTCTGTTAAGCAAGAAAAATCAAGGTTTGATCCTTCAGAAAAAGGAGGAAAGAGAGAACTTAAGTTTGCAAAGGGAAGCCACAGGTTAACCCTAAAAGGCCCAAACCCCAATGGTATTGAGCCAAAGGTGTGGCATGACGACAAAAATGATTGTAGGTGGACACCTGCAATGAATTTGTTGTTATTGCTAATGGTAATTTTTGTAACTGTGTTGTTATTGCCAAGAACTGTAAAAATGTTCCATCTAGGGTGACCAGATGTCCCCATTTTATAGTGACAGTCCTGATATTTGGGGCTTTTTCTTATATAGGCTCCTATTACCCCCCACCACTGTCCCAATTTTTCAGTTGTTATCTGGTCATCCTAGTTCCATCCCTCCCTTTCAGAGGTCCCTGTGATCTAACCTGTCACAGCTTCTGCGCCTTCTATTTGTTTCCATCACGCTAGGCATCTGGCTTTCAAGTCTTGCCTACAAGAGGCAGCCAGCCTGTTCTTGTTGGGATTTCTGGAGCTTGTGAACCGAACTGGCAGCTCCAGCCTTTATAGGCAGAGGCTGGCTGGCATGTCACACAATCTCTTTATTACTCGCCTGAGATGGGTCACCTGTTACTTGTGGCTCTGAGTGTCCATATAAGGAAAAATCCCACATTGACCATCTATGGCCATCAGGTACCAGTGATGTGAAAGTGCCATCACCACAATGGTGACCATAATGCCAGGTGTTTTGACCATCTATGGCCTGCGATGTTATGGGCATAATATAAAATCTTATTCAGCCAATCACTCAGACAAACAAGTTATTTATATTTGCAGAAGATAATGCTGCCCACTTGTTTACACTTCTCTGCACGAGATGTCACAATTGTTTCTTTGGCAATGGAGTGTGATGTCACAGACTGTGTACATCACCATGTAATGACTGACTGCACCCATCACTTTTAAACCACTTGGTTTGCACCCATGCCCTTAATCCTGTCCTAAAATTACCTTTTCATGTCACTGAGGTACTGTGGTGTGAGGCAGGGCAGGTTGGGAGAAGAAATATTCTTTATCTGAAGAAATGATCTGTGTGAGGAAAACATTTGAAAACTTGTAATGTGAGTTCTTCACTCTACCTGATGGCATTTCTCTGTTTGTAACATGAACTTGTGAACACCACATCCAATCAATTCTAAAATTCCAGGAATATTCTAGGCATCAGTGAGCAGAACCATATTGGTTTTGGTGAAAATTGGAACAGGAAATAGACCAGTAGGGCTTAAGTTAGGTTTGGTACCTAACTCCTATTGAAATCGGTGGGTGTTATGCACCTAACCTGCTGGTGGGATTTTCAAAAGCACCTTTAAGCATCTGTTTGCATCTTAAGCACCTAAATACCTTTGAAAATCTGGTCCTTCATCTCTGCCTCAGTTCCCCATCTATAAATGGAGGTTAATACTTCTTTATGCTACTGTTTACCTATCTTGTCTATTTCTTTAGCTTGTAATTGAGGCACAGGACAATCTCTTACTATGTTTTTGTAATGGGACCCTGAATTTTGGTTGGGAGAGCTAAACACTACTGTAAAACAAAAAATGATCAGCCCCCTAATATAAAGGCCCACCAATGATCTATTTTTCAGGGCAAGTCACAGGCCCAGCTGTGTCAGAGGAAAGTCTGAGAAACCCCATAGAAAAACAATTATGGATTAACCTGCCCATAGGAGAAGTTTCTTCCTGACCCCCATCAGTTAGTGATAGGCTTATATCCTGAAGCATGAGGATTTATATCCCTTCTACATTTTGTATACCAGCGAAGTTAAGATGATATTGTCCATATAAATGCCTAATCCTTTTCTGAATCAGCAGCGCCTGACCCAGGAAACTCAACCCCAATATCCTGAGGAGAGAGAGACACAATCAGACAGAGACTGAGGGCTACCCCCGCCCTTTATCAACAAGTGAAACCCCCTCCCCACAGGGACATGGCCTGATTTGATTCGCCCCCATGTTAATCCAGCCCAGAGCCTGCCCCCCCGGCCTGGGGAAAGTGAGTGAGGGTGGGGGGGGAGCGACAGAGGAGGGGGGATGGGGTGAGCAGGGTGGGGCCGCGGGGAAGGGGGGAGGTAGATCCCGGGCTGCTCTGAAGTTCAGACAGTGCCCGGGTGGGTGACGAGGCTGCAGCCCCTGAACTGCCAACAACTCACAGGCTGGGGCCGCCCCTGGGTCCCTGCGCACCCGGGATGGGACATCGCCCGGCCCCGCGGCCCCAGGCTGCCGCGTGTGGGGCTGCTCCCGGGGCAGGGGCTGGGCCTGGCTCCCAGGCACTCAGCCCCCCGCTGCTGCCCCCCAGGCCCAGCTGGGGGGGGGGTGAAGCCCTTTCACTCCGCGCTGCCTCTGCCCTGTGCCCCCCCCCACGGGCCCGGGGCTGCTCCTGGGACAGGGGCGCGGCAGGGGCTGGTGCCTGGCACTGGAGGTCTGAGCCCCCGGCCCCCCCGTGCGGAGCCGCCACTCACCGTCCCGCCCCAGCGCCCCTCGGACCGGCCCCGCCCTGCCGGCTGCCCCCGAGCCGCGTCCCCCGATCCGGGACCCCCCAGCAGCGCCGGGGCGGGTCCCACTGGTGCCGCCCGCGGGGACTGAGCCGCGCAGCCCCTGGCCGCGAGCGGGATTCGAATCCCAACAGCCGCAGCGCGCGCCCCGGGGGGCGGGGGGGCGGGCGAGGGAACCAGGGCCTCCCTCCACGCGCCCAGTCTCTGTCCCGCGCTCTCTCCGCCAATCAGGGAGCGGGGAGGGGCGCGGCGAAGTGAGGAGTTACGGCCCCTCCTCCAATAGAGGCCGCGTGAGACAGAGAGAACTACACTTCCCAGTATGCACTGGGAGGGGGCGCGTTGTCTGAGTAACCTGCCCATCACTTCCGCTCTGAGACGAGCCAGGAACTACAACTCCCAGCCTGCCCCGGGGCGCCTCCGTCCTCTCCAGCACAGGTAAGGGCGGGTCCCTGGGTCAACCTGACACCTTCCCCCCCCCCCCCCCCCAACGCAACCCCCCCCCCCGCAGCGCCGCGCCCTGCGCTTCCCCCACCCCCGCCTGCTTCTCCCTTGGCCTCGTCTCTCCCCACTGGCGGGGCGGGGCTGTTGGATGGAGCCATATGGAAATAGGGGGGAGGGGCAGGGCTTGGGTTAGGGTTCTCCCCCCAGCTCTGGGAGGGGAGTGGGAGATAGGGGGTAGAATGGGGGAGGGGCGGGGCTGGGAGCCAGGACTCCTGGGTTCTCCCCCCAGCTAGGGGAGGGGAGGGGCAGGGCTGGGAGCCAGGACTCCTGGGTTCTCCCCCAGCTCTGGGAGGGGAGGGGGGTAGAATGGGGGAGGGGTTGGGGTGCCTGCTGCCCTCGCGGTGACCAGCAGAGCCCCCTGCAGCTTGCCCCCCCCCAACCACTTGCTTGGTGAGCTGGTGCCTGGAGCTGCCCCTGTTTCCAGCCCCTCTGCCCAGGCAGCTCCCCCAGCCTGACACACACACACAGCCCCTGCACCCGCCCCACCCCAGGGCTCCTCAGCCCAGAGGGGAGCCCCCCGGCTGAGTGGGGAATCAGAACCCCCCGAAATTACCCTGGGACCAGCATGATCTGCCTCCACCCTGCCCAGTTCTGCATGTATTCGAAGTGAGTCAGTTTCCCTGTCCAAATGTGTGTCCCGCCATGTGTTTCTTCTCCTCCCCAGTTCCTTCCAAACCACCCCATTTCCCCTGCACCCCGGGCTGGGTTTCTGCCAACCCCCCTTCTCCCCTCCTGCCCCGAATATCTCCCTGCCCCTACAGGTCTATAGGGCTGGATCCTTCCCTCCCCGCTTCTCCCCTCATTTCCTGCATCTGGGGGTTTATGGAGATGGGTCTCTCCTCCCTCCATCCCCTCCCCTGCCCCCCCATATCCCGCTGCCTCTAGGGGTCTATGGGGCTGGGTCTCTCCTCCCTCCATCCCCTCCCGTGCCCCCAATATCCTGCACAGCATATCCTGGGAGTGACTCAGATGCCCTGGACCAACATTTCACAAACCTCCACCCCACATGTCTCTTCTCTCCCCCAGCTCCCTCCACCCCACCCCATTTCCCCTGAACCCCAGGCTGGGTCTCTGCCAACCCCCTCTCCTCCTGACCCCAATATCTCCCTGCCCCTAAGGGTCTATGGGGCTGGGTCTCTCCCTCTCCCCATCCCCTCATCCCTTCCCCCAATATCTCCCTGCCCCAGTCTGTCTATGGGGCTGGGTCTCTCCCTGAAGCCCCGCCCCCAGCGCGGGGCTCACAGACAATCCCCGCCCAGCGGCTGTGACGTGGGTGACGTGCTCAGTCCCCACAGGCAACTCATTCACTGGAGACCAAAACGACAGGAGGTGTCACGTGTCCATGGGCGGGGCTATGCAGATGAGCCGTGTCTGGCGGCAGGACGCAGAGCAGCGAGAGGAACCGAAGGAGCCCGGCGGAGAGAATTCTCTGCGTGTGGACAGAATCCGGTGTGGGGAGTTCGTGCGGTGGATGCCTGCACCGGAGTCACTTCGGGGCAGTGATTGCCACTGAGCTGCATATTGACCAAGGGCGTGTGACTGGGGTGTGGTGCCTGGCCGGGAGCAGCTCCTGGTGATAACGAAAAAGGTGGGAGCAGCAGATCCTGTCCTAGCAGGGGCCTGTGTGGGATTTCTTTGCAATCATGAGTGGGCTTGTTGCGGGGGCAACTAGACCCCCCCCCTTGATTCTGGTGGGCGGGGCTTCTATTGTCTGCCTTAGGGAGGGCGGGGTCCATAATGGAACAGCCCACGGTTGGGGGTGGGGGGTTGAATCATGTTTCTGAAGTGGGAGAGCAACTTCCCCGGCTCCCACTCACTCTCCACTAGGGGCCTGGGCTGGGATCTCTAGGGAGGGAAGCACAGAAAAAAACAGTCTCCCCAATGAAAGCCAGGAGTCCTGGCTCCCAGTCCCCCTGCTTTAGACCCCACTCCCCTCCCAGGGCTGGAGATAGAACCCAGGAATTCTGACCACCAAACCCGCCACCCGCTCTGACCACCAGACGTCACACTCCCCTTTTAGATCCGAGGCCTGTAGTGTGCGAGTGGAGCTGGCTGCCAGTGGGGGCTGAGCACCTATTTTTTCTCTGTTGGTTCTGCAGCCCCGTAGCTCCCATGGAGTCGCTGACTTGGCTCCTTTCGCACTCTAGAGAGAGGAGCAGAACCAGGGCTATGGCTGATCTATGGGGCACCAGGTGAGTGGCAGAGGCTTCAGGTGCTGAGAATTTGCCTGACCCCTCAGGGACACAGTGTGAGGTGGTGTCCCAGGCATCTCTATGAAAGGAGCAGAACAGGATTTACTTCGGGTGGAAGTGTCTCAGGGGGTTGTACAGAGGTGTTGCCCGGGTTCGAGACTGGCTAAAACACAGGCCTCGCTGTGATCAGGATTTGAATCTGTGCAGGGGAACCCTGTTGGATTTCAACTCCAACGCCTTAACCACTCGGCCATCACAGCTGTGAGCACACAACTGCCCCAATGCCAGAGAAACTGGTAAAGAATCACAATGCCCAGGCGTGAAGTCATCTGAACTACAGGATTCCCACCGCAAACCTGGCTCCCAAAGCACAGGGGGGATTGGGGTTTGTTCTCTTTGCTTAGCCATGTGCAGTCGCACAGAGAGCGCGTTTAAAAGTAGACATCTCAGCTCAAGCTCAATATCGGGCTCTGGGAGCCCTCAAGGTTGGGAGGGAGTTTAGCAAGCAAACAAGGTAAAATGGCAGTGGAGTATTACCCTGGACTCAATGGCATTTCTCCATTGGTCTGTCTGCTTTGGGGCAGGGACAATAACACATCCTGCTGCATTCGTTATTTCAAAGGGCAGTTTAGGATTTTCATTCTCACACATGGTGCACAAAGCAGGACTCAAACCTCGGTGCAAACTAAATGAGCTGCTCACAGATTCTGGCAGCCACAGTGAGCATTTGGTGTGAGAGCCCAGACCTGCTCCTGTCCCAGAGGGAGGGGGGTCATCTGTGACAGGCTGGACCACTGATCTATCAGCTCTTAACTCCCAAACTTTCAGTAACTCTGTCATCAGTGCCTGTGAGTGTAATTTAAACCATAAAAACAGCTATACTGGGCTGGACCAAAGGCCCACCCAACGCTGTGTTTTGTTCTCTGACAGTAGCTAATACCAGGTACCCCAAAAGTTACTCAACAAGGCACCACTGGCAGTTGAACCCAGGATCTCCTGTTTATAAGGCAGGTGCTTTAAGCCAGCTAAGCCATGGTGCCTGCTTATAACTAAGACACAGTGTCTGCCCACAGCTGACTCCCTGCCAGCCCCACTGGGGCCTGACACGCTTTGCATGTGTTTGGATACTGCAAAGCAGAGGAGCAGGTGACGTTTTCCTTGCAAGCTGTGTGTGTGTGTGAATCTTTGGCCAGGTCTGCACTAATTCTTTCAGCAGAATTATATTGCTCAGGTGTGTGAAAAACAGACAACGCACCCTCGTTCGGCAGCTTGTGGCTGGTGGACACACTGCAATGCCACGTCTGGCGACAAAACTGCCCTGTTTTGGTGACAAAATAAAAACACCTCGACGAGAGGCCTAGAGCTTTTTGCA
The DNA here is from genome assembly GCF_020497125.1 of Mauremys mutica. NCBI lineage: Eukaryota > Metazoa > Chordata > Testudines > Geoemydidae > Mauremys > Mauremys mutica. The sequence continues at coordinate 200,060 of NW_025423286.1, forward strand.
GCAAACTTCAAGCGATAAATTGTCAGTGTAAATGCTGCTGTTCATTATATCACCATGACTGGTCTCCTCCAGTATCCCACCATGCCCGCTGTGAACTCGCCTGCCCTGTATTTCTGCTACAGAGGCTGGGCCCCTCCCCTTTCAGTGTCCCCCTGCTCCAAAGGAAAGTTCTGACAGCTGAGCCGCTATCTGCACTGGGATTAGGTTGATAGAACTGCATTGCCAGCCTAAGTAATGTAATTACACCAACCTAATTTTGTAGTGTAGACCTGTCCAAAGAATCACACACCCACCTTTGGAGCAAAACTTCACCTGCTCCTCTGCTTTACAGAATCCAATCACGAGCAACACTTGTCAGGGCCCAGTGGGGACTGGCACAGAGTCAGGTATGTGCAGACACGATACTGTAAGTGACAGCAGGCACCATGGCTTAGCTGGTTAAAACACCTGTTTTGTAAACAGAAGATCCTGGGTTCAACTCCCAGTGGTGTCTTGGGGAGTGGCTTTTAGGGCACCTGGTATTGGCTACTGTCAGAAGACAAAAATCAGAGCTACATAGACTCCTATGCTGCACCTTCCTCCTGCCCTTACGGTCATTACAAAGTGGCAAGGCAGAGCCATTCCATGTTTAAAAGTCCTGGGGTGTTGTTCCCCCCTGTTCAGGCACCCCTGGGGCCATGCACTTCACACAGCTCTCCCTGATTTCAGCTGTTAGTGAGGGAGCCTCACTGCTAGCGCAGACTGGGCAGTTTGTTGCATGAGAGACACTGTCCCAAAGCAGGACTAATGCTTAGAGCTGGTTATCAGTGATTTGAGATCTGTTGGTCTGCAGCAAGACTCTCCATTGAGTCTTAACCAGCTCTGTTATTACACAGGGAAGAACAAAAGGGTGAAATGGTGCCTGGAAGCCTTAAGAAGGATCCACCCCACCGAGTACAACACTTGTCGTTACCTGCTCTCAAGCTCCACAGAGACTGTTTTGGGGTCACTCCTCGCCTTTATCAGCCTAGGGAACTGGGAGAACAGCAATTAACAGGTGCTCCAGTGGCGCAATTGGTTAGCGCACAGTACTTATAGGGCAGTGCTGAGAGGAGCTATGCTGAGGTTGTGAGTTCAAGCCTCACCTGGAGCACTGGTTTTCATTAGCCAAGTGGTGTCACCCCCTCATTTGGCCCTGTGGAATGTAGAATTCCAGCCCAGGGACACTGAGGAGGGGCAGAGTCAGAAATGCCCCTTCACTTATTACCTCATCTCCAGAGCTCAGGTCAGAAGCTACAATCCTTTCTCCCCCCCCAGCCCCTGTGCCAGGATCCCTCAAGCAGAGCCTGGAGTCCTGCCCCTGGCGTCTGTACTATTGACAAAGACTAAATGACAGGGACAAAACACTCAAATCCCGCCTGGTGCAAGGAGCCAGGTTTGCTCTTCAAATTCTGTCGTTAGTACATTTCCAGGCCTGGGAATGTCCCACAACAGCATTGAATGGGAAGCTGCCTGCAGAACAGTTACACTGCACAGAGCTCCTGTGGAGGAGGGGTGGGAATTAGTAACATTTTGAGGATCTTTTGGGAAATGAGCCTTTGCTGACAAGGTTTGTCTCTGTTCATATTTCACCTTCAGGTGTTATGTTGAGGGATCTTTAGTGTATTTTTGTGAGGTTAATAACTATCTCCTCAACTTTTTTTACTCAACTTAAAAATTGGTGTCACTTGATTTTTGCATCTCCCTGTGAAAATACAACTGACACGTGTGGCTTTCTACAGGGGGTCATGATGTTATAGTTGGGGAATTCAGTCTCTGTACTTGTGGGGGGGGGCTGCCTTTTTACAGCTGCCTCAGGGCCAGGCACACCGGGCTGTTAGCTGCACCCACTGTCCTTGCCAGGGGCCCCTGCTGAACCCTGGGCGGCTGCACTGCAGTGCTGGGGTGACTCTGCAGGTGGAGAAGCTGCTGTGGAGCAGGTGCAGGAAGGAGACGGGGTCACTATTCACATTCTGACCTGCACAATTTTCCAAATTTGGGAATGTCCGAGAACAATTCTAAGGGGAAGGTGAATGCAGAGCAGTGACACTGGAGATGCCCAGACCTCCAATGGGGGCGGCGTGGAAATTAATAATGGGAAGATCATTTGTGAAATTAGTCGTCACTGACACGCTTTGTCTCTGTTCCTATTTCACGCTGTGGTGTTAGTTAGAGGAATCAGTGCAGATTTTTACCATATTAATTAAACACTTAATTTTATTTAACCAAGCCAAAAACTTGGTGTCACTTATTTTTTCTCTGGCCTAGCAAGAATGAATTGAATTTCGTGATTTTCTGGAAAGTGCAGAGAGATTGAATGTGGGGAATTCAGTCTCTGTGTTTGTGAGCTGATGTTTTCCTCTCACAGGTCAGTGTCTGCATTGAAATACCAAGAGGGATCTAAGGGCTGGTGTACGCTGGGCACTGAACTGGCAGAGTGACATCTCTCAGGGTGTGAACCCCCCCCCCCAAACCCATAGAGTTAAGGTGACCTAAGCCCGGGTTAGTTAGTGCTAAAGAAAAGGAAGAATTGTTCTGTCCATGTAGCTATTACAGAGATGGGAAAACCCCTCCAGTCACTGTCTACTCCAAAGTGCTATAGCAGTGCCACAGCAGCGTTTTAAGTGTAGACAGAGTGAAAGTAGATCTGGCTCCAGTTTGCACTGTGGATGCTCAGGCACTAAGACTACAGTAATAATAACAACAACAGCGCAGTGCTTGCGTAGCTAGGAGGATTTGAACCTGCGAGGACAGACCCCAAGGGATTTCTAGTCCGTTGCCTTAACCACTTGGCCACAACTACTCAATACACAGTTGTCTCACTACATGATGATTCTGTTCTCACTGAATTGTCACTTCAAATTGCTCAGACCAGCTTCCCCAGCACACTCATGACTGCGCATCAGTGTAAGTGTGTCCTGGGCTGAACAGCGAGAATTCCTGCCCATTTCCCTTCCAGCTGGAGCAGGATGAGAGTGTGTCTGTGTGAATGACATTGCTGTAGATTGTTGTTCATTCCCCACTCTGACAATTCAGACAGTCCCTTTCCTAGTCAAATCTCCAGCACATCATTCCAATAGCAGGTGGCAGGATTTCTCTGGGGCACTGAAATTTTTTCAGGGGGCTGGTGCATGAACTCAGCCTTGCATTCCACCCTTGATGTTTCATGGACTAACAACAGCAGCAGAAAGAAAGAGCTGAGCCAATACCTCCCTGGCAGGGATGGAGGTGCCACGTCCCCTCTGTCTGACCGTCGCCATTGCAGGAGAGAAGGGGTCACTGGAATCGAATGCCCTGGCTCAGACCAGAGACACAGGAAGATTTTGCTTTTCATGGATCTGTGCAAAGCAAATTTTGTCTTTGTGTGAAACTGAGGTCGGAAATTAAACGTCCACATGGTGGCCCAATGCTCTAGGGAATGTGGGTGAAGGACTCGGGCTGAGAAATGATTTAACAGGGGGTTGTTTCAATTTATTGCCCTGATTAAAATCTAAGGCTAAAAGGCAGCCACTGTTGTTAGTACTTGTACCTGTGTAGGGACACCCCAGTGGGTGTCAAGTCCATTGTCTTCACCAGGGGCAGTCGATTATTTTAGCAAAGTACAAATTTCTTGGTCAAGGTCTAGACTCCAGAGAAAACAATACACTGCTGATAGGAAGAAGTACAAAAAAAGATTTTGCAGCCACCGTGGGCATAACTATGATGTGTCATGTTTCACTCTTTATATCTGGCGCCACCTCCTTTCCCTTTAGCCTTGTAGTTGACCAAGGGCAAAGCTGAACATCTCCTCAGATACCAGGGAGTGTTTATGTCCATTCCTGCGAGCTACACAGGGGTTTGATGTTGCTGTTTCAGTCCTCTGGCTCTGCCGGGATAAGGAACAATTCAGGCTGTCACTGAACTGAAGGAGGAAGATCAGTTTTTGACAGGGAGAGGGACGCCTCCTCTTAAAGGTGTTTGTCTGGCTGGCAGTCCTGGTTCCCAGGTCTCACCCGTGGGGCTCCAGCAGTTTTGGGACCAGGTCACTCCCTTGGCCCCACCTGCCGCCCCCAGGCGTTCCCCCCCAGGGACCCCAGCAGTGCAGTGGAGCTGAGCAGCATCTGCCTGCTTGCTCCAGTGGCTGCCGGCCCCTCCCCATGGCAGGGCAGGGCAGGGTCTGTGCCTCCGCACGCTGCCTCTGCCTGATCACCCCTGTGGCCAATGGGACGCTGTGGGGGTGATGCCTGGGGGCAGCAGCACACGGAGGCCCCCCAGCCCGCCCCGCCTTGGAGCCCCAGGTAAGCGCCACACTCCTGACTCCCTCCCAGAGCCTGCACCCCGCTCCACACACGCCTGCCCCCAACTCCCTCCCACAGCCTGTGCCCTCTCCCTCCACACACCCCCTCCCACCTGCCCCAATCTCCCGCCCAGAGCCTGCACCCCCACCCATCCTCCTGTTCCCCCACCCCCTGCCCCAGCCCAGAGCCTGCACCCAGCACCCAAACTCCCAGAGCCATAACAAGGAATTTTTGTGCCCGAGGCAAGGGCCGGCTCCAGGATCTTTGGCGGCAGGTCCCTGAGTCCCTTCTCGGAGAGAAGGACCCACTGCCGAATTGCTGCCGAAGAAGCGGCAGCAATAGAGCTGCTGATGAAGCGCCACTGATCGGGGTAGAGCTGCGCCCCTCCACTTTGCGCACCCGAGGCAAGTGCCTCACTCGCCTCGCCCATGTTACGGTGCTGCAAACTCCATCCCAGAGCCTGCCCCCAGGAACCACTCCCCCACCCAAACTCCCTCCCAGAGACCAGCCTCTCACCCCTCCTGCACCCAAACTCCCCCCAGAGCCTGCACCCCTCCTGCATCCCAAACCCCAGCCCAGGGCCTGCACCCCAGACCTCCTCCCCCGACCCAAACTCCCTTCCAGAGACCAGCCTCTCACCCCTTCTGCACCCAAACTCCCCCCAGAGCCTGCACTCCAGAACCCCTCCCCCACCCAAACTCCCTCCCAGAGACCAGCCTCTCACCCCTTCTGCACCCAAACTCCCCCCAGAGCCTGCACCCCAATCCCCAGCCCAGGGCCTGCACCCTAGACCTCCTCCTCCTATACAAACTCCCTCCCAGAGCCTTAGGCAGGTGGAGGGTGGAGTTTTGGGGGGCTGGTTCTGGGCGGTATGAGTGACATTATTGGCCCACTGGGAGGACTGGAGGACTGGCACCGGCCCTAAGGTAAATTGTGGTTGAGACCCTGCTTTAAGGGATTGGAGCAATGCTGGAGAGACTGATGGGCAGGGAGCTGGGGAGCTGTGTGTGCTCCAAGGAGAGTTGTTGTTGTGCTCTGGTGACACAGAGCGGGGGTGGGGAGTTTGTAAGCTGTGGTGTTTGTATAGAAGAGAGAAAGTTTACTAACCCCCAGGTTAAAAACTGTTCCTGCTCTGGGCTATCCAGGGCACTCTCTGTTGTGAGTGTAGGTCAGTGGGTGAATGTTTCCTTCTAGGATAACAGGTTTGTAATTCCAATCCAAGTGATTCCCTTTAAAAACTTTTTCAAATGAAAATCAATTTCCAGACCCATCTCCAGTATGTTCAGGAGTTCGCTGAAGGCAGGGACGGGGCGGGGGGCTGAAATGAATTTAAACTCTCAGCATTTTCCTGTGCAAATGAATAAAGACCTAGCAGAGCTGTCCAGCAGCTGAAATCAGTTCCAGTCCTCGGCGTCTCTAAGAGGGACACTCGGTAGCTGAGGCACGTGGGACACCTCTGTGGTGAGGACATGTGAAAAAATGCTGGATTCAATGAAAGCTGAGCCCATAGGAGGGGAAGGTGAACGGCAGCACCACACAGGCTCATAACACTCAGACACGGGGCTTCACTGTCACTACCCCTGTGTTTTCCATCATTTATATCCTAAGGAACACACCCTCCCCCTCCCCCCTTCCATCCCACCCCACCCCACCCCACATTGTCACACACAACTTCTCCCCTTGAACCCCATCCCATCCCTCCCCCTCTCCCCCACACATGCCATGGGACACAGCCTCTCGGTGACTCACCCAGATGGGGGCTTGTCTCTGCATCTCCCCAACAGGGGAGCAGAGAGCCGAAATGGCCACAGGAGGCCAATGGAGCTAGGCAGGGATAGAAAAGACTTCCCCTCCCTTCAGTCCCGTTAATCTCACCCATGAGACATTCCAGCACTGGGTGGGCTCAAAGCACCAACCTTCCCCTCAGCAACGGAAGGGGGAACCAGCTCTATCACATGGAAGGAGGCTCCCCACCTCTGCTGCTGCCATCCTGCAGCCTTTAATATGGATTTGTTTTAGCTAATGCAACCCCCCGCCTCCGCTAATCCATCCATGAAACATGGAGACAAGCTCCTGAAAGCAGGGTCCAGGGGTGCAATGAGTTAGTGCCTGGTACTTACAGAGCAGTGCTGAGAGGAGTCATGCTGAGGTTGTGAGTTCAAACTTCATCTACAGCACTAGTTTCCTTTAAGCAAATGGCTTCTGCCAATCATTTTGCCCTGCAGAAAATACAGTTGCAGCTCAGAAGACACTGAGGTCCCCTTGCTTTACAGAGAGCAGGGCAGATTCCACAGATCTCCCAGGCTCTGCTCTCCACCAGCCGCCTGTGTCAGGAGGGGTCAGGCAGAGCCCAGAGCACTGCCCCCGACTCCCCCTCAGTCTTTGCTCCCCAAACCACCTGTGGGCTCACCCTCTTCGCTGTGATATTCAAACCCTGCCTGGCTTTCTGTATGTTGGGGGTTTTTTGTTGTCTGTCATGTTGATGTGCATGTGGGTCCTGTGTGATTTTTGTGGATGCCATATAGTTTTGTGTGTGGGTGTATGACTTTTGCATGCAGATTGTTTTTTGCTATGTATTCTGGTATGTGGTTTTTGTGCTTTCCTGTTGTGGGCTTTTGCTGTATTTTTTGGTGTGGATTTGTTCTATGTTTTGTGTGGCTTTCCCTTGTGTGTCTATGGCTCTGTGTGCTGTGTGGGTTTGGTTTTTGTTTATGTCTGTGTGGGCCTGTGCAGTCTGTGATGTTCTCTTTCTCTCTGTTTGTCTCTCTGTTTGTATCTTCATGTGTAAATTCACTGGAACATTTCAAACTCTCCACAGCTTTGCCAATTTTCACCAGGAATTTTACTCATTAACAAATTCTCACTTGTTCCCTACCAGTTGGTGACCATTGCCCCAGGGGCCTGTCAGTCTCCAGGTCCTGATTTCCCATTGGCCCTTCCCCCTTCTATTGGGACTGGGAACTAGCCAACCAAAAAACCCCACTCAGTTTTAGTAAAGGGCCAACAGTCCCCTTACACAAGCTGGGCCTGTGAGGGAGGGAGAGCTCAGTGGTTTGAGTATTGGCCTGCTAAACCCAGGTGTGTGAGCTCAGTCCTTGAGAGGGCCATGTAGGGATCTAGGATAACAATCTGTCTGTGGATTGGCCCTGCTTTGAGTAGGGGGTAGGACTAGATACCTCCTGAGGTCCCTTCCAACCCTGGTATTCTATGATAGGGTCACCAATGTTCAGAGAAACTAGCACAGGCTGGGCCCATGGTGTAATGGTTGGCATGCTGGAATCTGAGTTCAAATCTCAGTGGGACCTTGTGGTAAATCCCTGGAGATCCAAGTGCTTTCCTATCTCCAGCTGTATGAAAATGAGTTGTTTACCTTGTGCTGAGTGACTCATACCCCCTGGAGCCAGGTCTTTGGTTGGAATGGGGTCTAGAAGTGGCTATGGTTTGACTGGGTGTTTGGGATTTCTGATGCCCACAAGTTTGGCCCTTGTGCTTTCTACCACACTTTTTCTCTTGCCCACATGGCGCTTGAAGAAAGGGGTGTCAGGGTCAGGTTTCATAGTCAGGAAAAGGCAGGAGGGAGGAAGAGTCCCAGGCTGGAGCCCAGCACCTCTCCTCTTCTGGGCACCTAGGACAGAGGTGGCTGGTGCTGACAGCTCCAAGGGACGGCTTAAAAGCCACAGAGCAACCAAGGGCAGGGCAAGAGGAGGGGAGAACCATGCCTATGCGTGGCCAGCAGACAGCCACAGAGACACCCAGCCAGGCTGCTCCCTGCTCCCTGGCATGCCGAACACCCACTGAAAACCACCCACAGCCAGCTGCTGATGCTTTGTGGCCAACATCAGAAGATGGTAGGAAAGCAGGGCCAGCCCACCTGGTGGGGCCTCTGACCGTTCCCACTCACGGTGCTCACTTTGGCAGTGGGGCAGGAGATTTTACCCCAAGAGGCTTTTCCCCAGCTGGTGAGAAGCAGAGAAACACCCAGGCTCCCAAGGTGCTATTTAGCAAGTACCCTCCAGCACAGGGACAGGTGCACACTTGGAAGAGGGAAACTGCTCCACACTCTAGCCCGGGCAGCTGCCCATTTTCTTTGGCAAGTCAGGAAGGGCAAAGGTGAGACTGGAAGCACCTGGGGCTCATGCCCCAGCCTTTGTGACACCCAACCCCCAACTCCTTCCCGGGGCTCTAGCTGAAGCCAGAGCATTGGCCTGAGCGGCCAAGAAGAGGTTCCAGCCCTGAAGGGAGCAGGACTTTCAGCACAAAGGTAAAATTACACCAACACAACCATGAAGAGACTTGAACCCTCAATCGCCTGATCCAGGGTCAGACAACTTATCCATTAGGCCACGTGGTAACAGGAACAAAACCTTTCCAAGCACTGATTTGGAAAAGGCAGACACTGTGTTTCTCAGGTCCTCTACTGAATGGGGCTGAGACTCTCTGGGCACAAGAAGTCGAGTTCCCAGCGAGATGTGAGACAATTCTCTGGAGCCAGGTACAGGGCTTTGGCAGGCAGGCTCAGGCATGAGGGATTGGGGTGCAGCGGATGGACCGGATGTCTAGGTGCTTAGATTTGGTCTCACTGAGGAGAAGGAGGAATCCTGCTGACAGGCAGTGGCTGTGGAGAAAAAGTGGGATGTCCAGGCTGCTCCGGTCTCCTTCTTCCAGCTCCTCATCTGGCTGAGCTGCTCCACCGGCCTGGACAAGTCCTCTGCATGCACAGCAAATAGCCCAAGAGCCATTTCTGCCCAAACCTGTGCTGGGGGGTGAGCGTCTGTCTTCCCTGTCCCATCTGCGCTAGAACAGACCTCTAGATTGAGAGAGACAGTCAACAACTATTAAGGCTAAGATTATATAAAGGGGGTCACAGAAACTGTGACTTTCAGAGATCTCAGTGACATTTTCCACCTCAGCCCTGGGGCAGCAAGACTGGAGCTGTCGGCCGGTGGGGGCCTCACAGCTATCAGCCACCAGTGTCGGAAGGGGCTCCCACAGGCCCATGCCACCACGGATGGACCCCACAGCTCCCAGCTGCTGTGAGTGGATCCCAGAGCTCCCAGCCACCACATGGGACAGGGGGACCCTGGAGCTCCCAGTGGGGTGACTGGGTTATAAAGTCCGGTCAGCGGTGCTGCGGGGCTCAGGCAGGCTGGTCCCTACGTGTCCTAGGGCACCGCACTGTGCCCTGGAAGTGGCCAGTAGGTCCCCCCTGCTGCGCCGCTGACCAGGAGCCGCCCGAGGTAAGTCTGCACCCCAACCCCTTGCCCCAGCCCTGAACCCCCCGAAACCCAGAGCCCCCTCTTGCACCCCAGAGCCCTCACCCCTCTGCACTTCAACCTCCTGCCCCAGCCCAGAGCTTCCTCCCACACCTGGAACCCCTCATCCCTGTCCTCACCCCAGAGCCATCACCACATCCTGGACCCCAACCCCCTGTCTCAACTCACAGCCCCCTCCTGCACTGCGAATCCCTCAGCCCCACACTGCAGCCTCCTCCTCCACCCCAAACCCCTCATCTCCCCACAGCTCCCACAGGCAGACCCTGGAGCTCCCAGCAGCCATGGGTGGCCGGGGAGCCCCCACAGCCCCACCCCACTGCCTATGGACCCTGCAGCTCCTACGAGTGGACCCCAGAGCTCCCAGCCGCTGCGGATGGACCCAGGGTTTCCCAACAGGCCTTGATGGCGGGAGGACCCTGCATAACATAAGAACATAAGAACATAAGAAAGGCCGTACCGGGTCAGACCAAAGGTCCATCTAGCCCAGTATCTGTCTACCGACAGTGGCCAATGCCAGGTGCCCCTGAGGGAGTGAACCTAACAGGCAATGATCAAGTGATCTCTCTCCTGCCATCCATCTCCATCCTCTGACGAACAGAGGCTAGGGACACCATTCTTACCCATCCTGGCTAATAGCCATTTATGGACTTAGCCACCATGAATTTATCCAGTCCCCTTTTAAACATTGTTATAGTTCTAGCCTTCACAACCTCCTCAGGTAAGGAGTTCCACAAGTTGACTGTGCGCTGCGTGAAGAAGAACTTCCTTTTATTTGTTTTAAACCTGCTGCCTATTAATTTCATTTGGTGACCCCTAGTTCTTGTATTATGGGAATAAGTAAATAACTTTTCCTTATCCACTTTCTCAACATCACTTATGATTTTATATACCTCTATCATGTCCCCCCTTAGTCTCCTCTTTTCCAAACTGAAGAGTCCTAGCCTCTTTAATCTTTCCTCATATGGGACCCTCTCTAAACCCCTAATCATTTTAGTTGCTCTTTTCTGAACCTTTTCTAGTGCTAGAATATCTTTTTTGAGGTGAGGAGACCACATCTGTACACAGTATTCGAGATGTGGGCGTACCATGGATTTATATAAGGGCAATAATATATTCTCAGTCTTATTCTCTATCCCCTTTTTAATGATTCCTAACATCCTGTTTGCTTTTTTGACCGCCTCTGCACACTGCGTGGACATCTTCAGAGAACTATCCACGATAACTCCAAGATCTTTTTCCTGACTCGTTGTAGCTAAATTAGCCCCCATCATGTTGTATGTATAGTTGGGGTTATTTTTTCCAATGTGCATTACTTTACATTTATCCACATTAAATTTCATTTGCCATTTTGTTGCCCAATCACTTAGTTTTGTGAGATCTTTTTGAAGTTCTTCACAATCTGCTTTGGTCTTAACTATCTTGAGTAGTTTAGTGTCATCTGCAAACTTTGCCACCTCACTGTTTACCCCTTTCTCCAGATCATTTATGAATAAATTGAATAGGATTGGTCCTAGGACTGACCCTTGGGGAACACCACTAGTTACCCCTCTCCATTCTGAGAATTTACCATTAATTCCTACCCTTTGTTCCCTGTCCTTTAACCAGTTCTCAATCCATGAAAGGACCTTTCCTTTTATCCCATGACAGCTTAATTTACGTAAGAGCCTTTGGTGAGGGACCTTGTCAAAGGCTTTCTGGAAATCTAAGTACACTATGTCCACCGGATCCCCCTTGTCCACATGTTTGTTGACCCCTTCAAAGAACTCTAATAGATTAGTAAGACACGATTTCCCTTTACAGAAACCATGTTGACTATTGCTCAAGAGTTTATGTTTTTCTATGTGTCTGACAATTTTATTCTTTACTATTGTTTCAACTAATTTGCCCGGTACCGACGTTAGACTTACCGGTCTGTAATTGCCAGGATCACCCCTAGAGCCCTTTTTAAATATTGGCGTTACATTAGCTAACTTCCAGTCATTGGGTACCGAAGCCGATTTAAAGGACAGGTTACAAACCTTGGTTAATAGTTCCGCAACTTCACATTTGAGTTCTTTCAGAACTCTTGGGTGAATGCCATCTGGTCCCGAAGACTTGTTAATGTTGAGTTTATCAATTAATTCCAAAACCTCCTCTAGTGACACTTCAATCTGTGACAGTTCCTCAGATTTGTCACCTACAAAAGCCAGCTCAGGTCTGGGAATCTCCCTAACATCCTCAGCCGTGAAGACTGAAGCAAAGAATCCATTTAGTTTCTCCGCAATTACTGCAGCCCCACGTCATTGCTCACAGACCCTGCAGCGCCGAAGCCCCGGGAGCTCCCGGCCGCCCCAGGCAGGAGAGGAGCCCCCAGCGCTCAGACACCGCAGGCAGAGCTGGGAGCTCCCAGTCACCGGGGCGGGGGGGTGAGGAGAAGCCGCAGCCCCCGGCCATTGCAGGTGGCCCTGTAGCTCCCAGCCGCCGCGGGCGGGCGGACGCCAGAGCCCCCAGCTGCCATCGGGACCCCGCGGCCGCCCCGGGCAGGACCCGTCACCCCGCGACCGGCAGAAAACAGCCGCGCCCGGAAGCGCCTCGCGCCCTGTGACCCCCCCGGTGCTGCGGCTTCTCGCCAGGCGGGAGGCGGCGCCGCTGCTGCGGTCTCGGTTCCTCCGCCCGGCAGCGGGACCCGCCCCGCGCGGCCTCGCGCCGCTTCTCGTGGGCGGCGCTGAGCTCTGAGCGCACAAGGCCCTGGCGGCTCCGCCCCGCAGCGCTGTCAGACAACGTCACCAATGGGAGATGAGCCTGTCAGAAACGTCAGGTGGGGAGGGCCCAATGGGAGACCAGCTTTCAGAGACCCACCCCATGCGAGGGCCAATGGGTGATTAGCTGTCAAAAAACACTAGGCAGGCTGGCACCAGCCAACCAGGAACTGCCCCTCATTTCAAGCCCCCAAACAGCCCCCCCACCCCCCACCTGTCCTATGCCCCACAGCAGCAACCAGCACAAGGTGGCTCATGTCACACCCCACAGCAACCCCCAAAGCACAGTCTCAATTCCCCTCCCCCACCACTGCTCTTCATTAGATAACGAGAACCTCACCCAGACACCAAAACAGAAAGGAGACATTTTCTGCTTCCTACAACCAAGCTTCTCCCGCAGCCCCTTCCCCATGTCTGGCCACACGCTCCCAGCTCAGGGTGACCACACACCCCATCGGGGCAGGCTCTGCTCAGCCCGGCTCCCCACAGCCTGCACTAAACATGTGGGTCCCAACCCCAAAACTTACTCATATTTTACCCCAATGGCCCCAAACTGCCGCTTTTAATATGCAAATAAGGTGCTGCCACACTCAGGCCACACCCGAGCTCTGCCGTGGAGCCACCCAGCAGAGAACCAGGTGATATTTAAATTAGCCAGGACGTCGCTCAGTCATTTCCCTCTGCTCCCAACAGGTGGCGCCGGAGAGCTCCGAGCTCGCTCAATTCCCTTTCTCGCATCGGCTTCAGCCCCCGGGTTACAAACGCACCAACCGGGCAGCAGGAGTGTGGGGCTGCTCCAGGGTGACCAGATGTCCCATGTTTAAAGGGACAGGCCGGTCTGGGAGGACTTTTTCTTATATAGGAGCCTATTACCCCCCCACCCCCGTCCCGTTTTCCACAGTTTCTTCAAGGTCACACTATGAGGCTGCTCTGCGGGGACGGACTTGCACACTTGCGAGCCATCAGCCGGATCTGCATGCCTGGGAAGCTGCGTCCCTCCAGAGGCGCTTGGGAAGCCAAAGGGGCCGTGGGTGAGTTTGTGATGAGGTGAGTGTGAAGTGTGGAAGGGGGAGGGTGTCAAGAGGAGGTTTTGAGAGGAAGAAAGGTGCTGCTGAGCTGGTAGGTGAGGGCAAGGTCCCAGGCGGGTGTTGTGTGAGGAGCGGTGTAGGCCCCGAAAGGCGTCCTGCTGGGCAAGGGCAGGTGAGGAGGGCCAGGGCTTTTCCCAGGGCTGTTGCTGCGGCCAAAGCCTTTGGGAAGCAGAAGAGGGCCAGGGGTGTTGTTGCCTGCTGGGGCCCATGCGACGGTGTAGGTGTACGCTGACCAAGGCTGGTCTGTGGGAGCTGGGTCCACTCACTGTGCCCCTTTCCTCATTAGTATAGTGGTGAGTATTCCTGCTTGTCATGCGGGAGACCGGGGTTCGATTCCCCAACGGGGAGGGTGATCTGTTTTGAAGGGGGGACAAAGAAATCCCTGGCCTGCCCACCACATGCCTTGCATTCTCCTTCTACGGCCACTTCCCTTCGCACCCCGCACTGATGACTTTCACCTCCAGAGAGACAATTACCTCGCAAGGACACGCTCGCCCTAGCCAAAGCCTCCCCCGGGGCCTGCACGTGGGGGCACGTTTCAGAGCGGCAAAGGGAAATAGGCTGGCCAGGGCCATGAGGACAATGGCCCAGACAAACGGGGAGGGACCTGGTCCAGGGGTGGAGGAAGACAGAAAAAGGGACAGGCATGGGATTGGCTTCCTGTCTTTTTTCCTTTGCTCAGCATTTGACCTGTGACTGTAATGGGGAGACTTGAGAAAGACCTGTGGCCGCCGGCGAGGTAGGTGGCCGCCCCGAGAGCGCAGAGCTGAGCATTTTCCAGGGTGCTGCTTCCTGTACCCCCAGCGCCTGGCCGTGATCGTATAGTGGTTAGTACTCTGCCCCGTGGCCGCAGCAACCTTGGCTCGAATCTGGGTCACGGCATTGCTTTTTGGTGGGGAGGGGCTATCCTGCAGCACGCCTCGTGGTTTTTCCATCCTGGTGTTACAGAGATAGTGTACTTTCTTTCTTTCTTTTAATAAAATCCTTTTCTTTTTAGAACCTGATTGATTTCTTCCCTTGTTTGGATTTTCAGGGGAAGTGGAGGGGGAAAAGTGAATCCCTCTTTGTTTGATTCAAGGAGTTTGAATCAAGGTATCTTTCCCAACAACTAGGAGAGGGGGAAGAAGGTGGGGGAATGGTTTATTTCCCTTAGGGTTACGAGTCAAGGAGTTTGGATCTGTGTTCCCCAGGGAAGGTTTGGGGGAACAGGGCGTGTGCTAGACACTGGAACTTCTAGAGGGTGGCAGCTTTACCAGATCTAAACTAGGATTTAAGTTGAGAGGGGCCCATGCAGGTCCCCATCTTGTGGATGCTAAAGTTCGAAGTGGGGAATAAACATATGACGGGGCGATGCCCGCATTCTCCCAGCCTGTCGACTAAGGGCTCCTGATGAGCGTGGTGGACGGGAGAGTCGGCCATCTGACTTTTGGCCTTGCTGCCCGTAGCGGTCAGGCCGAAAAATCAAAAGCCATCCTCCCCAGGCCCACAGCCACCCAGGGGCTCCTCTGCACCATCTGGCCTCCACGAGTGCCGCACTCTGACCAGCTGAACCAGGCAAGCCACGGGAAACTTCTCAAGGTCTTCCCCTGGTGTGGGCTTGGATGCGAAAAGCACCTGGCCGTTCATCAGCTGTTGCAAGAAGTGTGCAGAGTAGGAGTAGCGATGGGGCTGTAGCTTTCCACAGCATCTCAATTTGGGCAGCTTTCCATTCCCCTTTTCTGTGTAATGCCCCTCCCACGGGTTTCACTTGCGGAGCTGTACGACTCTGGCAGGGTGGCCATTTAGAAATCTTTTCCTTGCTTTTCTTTTTCGTCTGGCCCCAGCGTTAGGACCGTTTGGGTGTTTCAGTGTGTGTGTTTTCCCATTTGGAGGCATTTGGAAGTTTGGAAGGGGAGCCGAAAGAGGAGTCTTTTTCACAAGCAAGTTGGCTTTCTGCACAGGTAGGGCCCTTGGCCGTAAAGCTTAGCTCCGTCAGTGCGTCTGTATGGGGTTCCTCCAGTGCCTCAAGAGCCCGTGCTAAACTCTCGGTGTGGGCGTTTGGCTTGCGCCAGTCAGAGTGCGGTGCCTGCGTCTTCCCAGGGCTGGCTCCCGTGAGGCGCGCATAACTTGGGAGGAAAGGGGTAGAAGAGAAAGCAAGTGAAGCTGACTTCAAGTGGTGGTGCCCCTGGGCGGAGTGGTCCTCCTGCTCCTTCCTGTCGGAGGGGTGGGCTTGGGGGGTCTGGCTGTGGGCAGTGGGAGGATGGTGTCCAGGGAAGTCCCAAAGGTCACCCTGCGCCGGCGGAGTGTGAAGCCTCTCCCCTAGGTTGGGGTGCCGAGTATTAAGCCTTCCTCTGTGGCTTGGGCTGGGGAACGTGATCCGGCGTCGGGTACATTTGGGTGGAGCTGGCGGCCGGCAAGAATTCGGGCCATCAGGTCAACCCTCTGTGGACACCGGGTGCGAGCCGGCAGCCTACGATTTTGGCTTCGCGGGCGGGCAGCTCAAGCCTGGCCTCCTATGAGCCTGGAAGGCAGCCGGCCGGGCTCACCCGTCTCCAAGTTCCTTTCAGGCAGCAGGTGGAGCGAGGAGCCCAGGGAGGGGAGCCCAAGGAGGTGTCAGGAGCTTGGTCCTGCCCGGCGCCTGCGCCCAGCAGGGCTCTTGCCCGCTCCTGGCCCACCTGGTTTTGGCCTCTGCCACCCCTAGCAGTCAGCCAAAAGAGCAGAAGCCACCCTCTCCCTCCTGGAGTGGCCAGCATAGGGCTTGAACCCATGACCTTGGTGTTATTAGCACCACGCTCTAACCAACTGAGCTAGCTGGCCGACGGCAAGGCCTGCCTTGCCTGACCCTTTTGGAAGGAGTCACTGGCTGGCGCGGGGAACGATGTGGCCTCCGTTATCGAATGGATGGATTGAGACGCCACCTGCCAAGGTAGGGGAATTAGCTCAAGTGGTAGAGCGCTCGCTTTGCATGCGAGAGGCAGCGGGATCAATGCCCGCATTCTCCAGCGGCAAGGCAGCCCCAGGACCTTCTCTTGCCCTTCTTTTAGAAGCCATGGACAGTCAGCCGGCTCAGCTCCTCCAGTGGCCTCCATCCCTCTCCTCGCTTGGCCTCCCAGAAAGCCAGCCCTTGCGGAGCACAAAGCTCTTCCTCCCCGGCCCTTCTCCCCCTTGCGCTGACTGGGAGGCTGGAGACAGCTGGGGGAAGTTAGCTCAAATGGAAGAGCATGGGAGAAGTAGTCAGACCCAGACACACATTCTCCAGCCTGCTGTGCTCTGCTCTGCTCTGCTCTGCTGTGCTGGGCTCTAGTGGGGGACCTGCACCTTTCTTTCTGAGCTCTCACTGGAGCACAATCCCTTTCCTCCTCCCTCCCTGCTAGTCTACGCCAAGCTCATTGGCTGGGAGGGAGAGCCACACAAATACAGAATTACTCACATCCAAGGGGTCCATGAAGGGAATGAGGAGATGGGCGGGGTGGCACGCGATACCAGCTCAGCTGAGACCGTGAGACCTCGCAGCCTCCTGATCTCAGGCAGCATGGCAGCCGTGGAGCAGAGCAGAGCATGCAGACAGCTTGGAGACAGCCAAAGCGGGGAAGGGCTGCGTTGGTCTGGAAGAGGGAGTCGGTGGCTGTCTATCCTGGCGGAGGCAGGGTCGCTTTGCTGTATGCTGGGCCAGGGGCCAGGGAGTCTGCTAGAGTTGCTGAGCTGGGCCTGCTCCGGGCTTTGCTTGGGTTAGAGGAAAGTGGTGAAGATAAGAACGGCCCTCCTGGGTGAGACCGATGGTCCAGCTAGGCCACTATCCCGTCTTCTGACAGTAACCGATGCCAGGCGCTTCAGAGGCAATGGCCAGAGCAGGCAATCGTCAAGTGATCTATCCCTGTGTTGTCTTCTGAAGTTTGGTGCTTGTTTCAGGGGCTAACTCTCAGCCCAGACACACTCCAGGGAGGGAGCGTTGGTGTTTGTGCCGAGGAGCGTGGCTGGGACTCGGACCCCCTTCCCCAGCTCTGGGTAGCACGCCCCCCTCCCCCCCATTTCAGGCTGTGTTCTGCTTAAGGCCACAGAGCCCTTGCCTTTTTTTGCCCGGTGCCTGAGAGTCAGGCCAGCTGCAGGGAATTAGCTCAAGCGGCAGAGCGCTCGCTTTGCATGCGAGAGGTAGTGGGGGGCGATGCCCGCATTCTGCGAGCCTGTCGACTAAGGGCTCCTGATGAGCGTGGTGGATGGGAGAGCCGGCCATCTGACTATTGGCCTTGCTGCCCGTAGCGGTCAGGCCGAAAAATCAAAAGCCATCCTCCCCAGGCCCACAGCCACCCAGGGGCTCCTCTGCACCATCTTGCCTCCACGAGTGCCGCACGCTGACCAGCTGAACCAGGCAAGCCACGGAAAACTTCTCAAGGTCTTCCCCTGGTGTGGGCTTGGATGCGAAAAGCACCTGGCCGTTCATCAGCTGTTGCAAGAAGTGTGCAGAGTAGG
Source organism: Mauremys mutica (assembly GCF_020497125.1). Taxonomy (NCBI): domain Eukaryota; kingdom Metazoa; phylum Chordata; order Testudines; family Geoemydidae; genus Mauremys; species Mauremys mutica. Next base: position 217,900 of record NW_025423286.1, read on the forward strand.
AGTAGCGATGGGGCTGTTGCTTTCCACAGCATCTCAATTTGGGCAGCTTTCCATTCCCCTTTTCTGTGTAATGTCCCTCCCACGGGTTTCACTTGCGGAGCTGTACGACTCTGGCAGGGTGGCCATTTAGAAATCTTTTCCTTGCTTTTCTTTTTCGCCTGGCCCCAGCGTTAGGACCGTTTGGGTGTTTCAGTGTGTGTGTTTTCCCATTTGGAGGCATTTGGAAGTTTGGAAGGGGAGCCGAAAGAGGAGTCTTTTTCACAAGCAAGTTGGCTTTCTGCACAGGTAGGGCCCTTGGCCGTAAAGCTTAGCTCCGTCAGTGCGTCTGTATGGGGTTCCTCCAGTGCCTCAAGAGCCCATGCTAAACTCTCGGTGTGGGCGTTTGGCTTGCGCCAGTCAGAGTGCGGTGCCTGCGTCTTCCCAGGGCCTGCTCCCGTGAGGCGCGCATAACTTGGGAGGAAAGGGGTAGAAGAGAAAGCAAGTGAAGCTGACTTCAAGTGGTGGTGCCCCTGGGCGGAGTGGTCCTCCTGCTCCTTCCTGTCGGAGGGGTGGGCTTGGGGGGTCTGGCTGTGGGCAGTGGGAGGATGGTGTCCAGGGAAGTCCCAAAGGTCACCCTGCGCCGGCGGAGTGTGAAGCCTCTCCCCTAGGTTGGGGTGCCGAGTATTAAGCCTTCCTCTGTGGCTTGGGCTGGGGAGCGTGATCCGGCATCGGGTACATTTGGGTGGAGCTGGCGGCCGGCAAGAATTCGGGCCATCAGTTCAACCTTCTGTGGACACTGGGGGCGAGCCGGCAGGCCTGCGATTTTGGCTTCGCGGGCGGGCAGCTCAAGCCTGGCCTCCTATGAGCCTGGAAGGCAGCCGGCCGGGCTCACCCGTCTCCAAGTTCCTTTCAGGCAGCAGGTGGAGCGAGGAGCCCAGGGAGGGGAGCCCAAGGAAGTGTCAGGAGCTTGGTCCTGCCCGGCGCCTGCGCCCAGCAGGGCTCTTGCCAGCTCCAGGCCCACCTGGTTTTGGCCTCTGCCACCCCTAGCAGTCAGCCAAAAGAGCAGAAGCCACCCTCTCCCTCCCGGAGTGGCCAGCATGGGGCTTGAACCCATGACCTTGGCGTTATTAGCACCACGCTCTAACCAACTGAGCTAGCCGGCCAACGGCAAAGCCTGCCTTGCCTGACCCTTTTGGAAGGAGTCACTGGCTGGGGCGGGGAATGATGAGGCCTCCGTTATCGAATGGATGGATCGAGACACCACCTGCCAAGCTAGGGGAATTAGCTCAAGTGGTAGAGCGCTCGCTTTGCATGCGAGAGGCAGCGGGATCAATGCCCGCATTCTCCAGCGGCAAGGCAGCCCCAGGACCTTCTCTTGCCCTTCTTTTAGAAGCCATGGACAGTCAGCCAGCTCAGCTCCTCCAGTGGCCTCCATCCCTCCCCCCGCTTGGCCTCCCAGAAAGCCAGCCCTTGCGGAGCACAAAGCTCTTCCTCCCTGGCCCTTCTTCCCCTTGCGCTGACTGGGATGCTGGAGACAGCTGGGGGAAGTTAGCTCAAATGGAAGAGCATGGGAGAAGTAGTCAGACCCATACACACATTCTCCAGCCTGCTCTGCTCTGCTTTGCTCTGCTGGGCTGGGCTCTAGTGGGGGACCTGCACCTTTCTTTCTGAGCTCTCACTGGAGCACAATCCCTTTCCTCCTCCCTCCCTGCTAGTCTACGCCAAGCTCATTGGCCGGGAGGGAGAGCCACTCAAATACACAATTACTCACATCCCAGGGGTCCCTGAAGGGAATGAGGAGATGGGCGGGGTGGCATGTGATACCAGCTCAGCTGAGACCGTGAGACCTCGCAGCCTCCTGATCTCAGGCAGCATGGCAGCCGTGGAGCAGAGCAGAGCACGCAGACAGCTTGGAGACAGCCAAAGCGGGGAAGGGCTGCGTTGGTCTGGAAGAGGGAGTCGGTGGCTGTCTATCCTGGCAGAGGCAGGGTCGCTTTGCTGTATGCTGGGCCAGGGGCCAGGGAGTCTGCTAGAGTTGCTGAGCTGGGCCTGCTCCGGGCTTTGCTTGGGTTAGAGGAAAGTGGTGAAGATAGGAACGGCCCTCCTGGGTGAGACCGATGGTCCAGCTAGGCCACTATCCCGTCTTCTGACAGTAACCGATGCCAGGCGCTTCAGAGGCAATGGCCAGAGCAGGCAATCGTCAAGTGATCTATCCCTGCGTTGTCTTCTGAAGTTTGGTGCTTGTTTCAGGGGCTAACTCTCAGCCCAGACACACTCCAGGGAGGGAGCGTTGGTGTTTGTTCCGAGGAGGGTGGCTGGGACTCGGACCCCCTTCCCCAGCTCTGGGTAGCGCCCCGCCCCCATTTCAGGCTGTGTTCTGCTTAAGGCCACAGAGCTCTTGCCTTTTTTTGCCCGGTGCCTGAGAGTCAGGCCAGCTGCAGGGAATTAGCTCAAGCGGCAGAGCGCTCGCTTTGCATGCGAGAGGTAGTGGGGGGCGATGCCCGCATTGTCCGAGCCTGTCGACTAAGGGCTCCTGATGAGCGTGGTGGACGGGAGAGTCGGCCATCTGACTTTTGGCCTTGCTGCCCGTAGCAGTCAAGCCGAAAAATCAAAAGCCATCCTCCCGAGGCCCACAGCCACCCAGGGGCTCCTCTGCACCATCTTGCATGAGCCGGTGGAAGTGGAGCCTGGAACTGAGCTGATGCGCTGAGGGTTATTTGCACTGTGCGCTTCACATGGAGGTGAAAACACGGGGCACAGATCTTTGAGCACAACCCTCATTCTGAGGAATGGTGGCGGGGGGGGGGGCTGCATAAAGAGAGACCGGCTCCCCCTGGCGGGGCTGCAGTGGCTCTTCACAGGGGCAGTCCCACGGCCAATTGGTACCAGAGTTTTGCCTGCCTCCTTTCGTGGGCTAACCTGGCTCCTCTCTCTTTAGGGAGACTGGTGACCCCAAACTTTCCAGAAACTATCATATCGAGGCCAACCTGAGCACAGACACCTGCTCAGCACCCCGGTTTGCAGTCCTGAACCCTGGCAATCAGCTACGCCCAGCTGCCCACCCAACAAGTGTTACACGCAGGAGCCTTGATGCCCCATGTGTTCAGGTCCTTCCCAGCGCCAGCTTTAAACTCCGCTGCTCAGTTCTAAGCTTTGGCCACACGGGGGCAGCCTGGAGCTCAGCCAACGCCTCCCGTTGCTGGTTGCATTTCCCGCTCCTCGTGGCAGGTTCACACCCCGCAGGCAGATCTCTGAATCGGAGCCGAACCGTTCCCCAAATCCAGCGCTTTAGCAGCAGCTTTGCTAGGACAGCGCTGACGTCCCCAAGTAACGTAAGAGCCAGAGCGCTGTGTCCAGGATCTTCTATTGGGCCCCTCACCGTGGTGTCTGTCAGGCGCAAGGAGAAACCAGGGAAATGTTTTCATGGCGTTTAAGGGCAGAAGGGGCCATTAGCTCAGCTAGTCTGAGCCCCGAATAACACAGAATTACACCATGACACGTATTGATCCCACAGACCTTAGAGAGATCAAAGCGTTTCAGCCCTCAGGAAGGAGGCTAAACTGGGTGCCAGAGGCAGCGAACCAGGGCCCCCAAGGCAATGGCAGGGAGCTGACAAGGTGAAATATGCCCCGATGATCCCAGCAGGCGACCCACCCCCATGCTGCAGAGGTGGGAGTCCCTGTTCCTCCTGCCCTTAAGAATCTCTGGTGGTAAGTGGGTCCCCCAGTTCCCCAGATAAGAATCCTCCATGTGGTTTCCCTGGCTTCACCTCCAAATAAGAACATGGTGTGGAGGGAGTGGGAGGAAGGTTGTCTGGCAGATCTGTAAAGGGGACTGTGTCTCCCTGTCTGGCCCAGGCTCCTGGGAGGAAGTGATCTCAGTGTGTCTGGCTGTCTCCATTCCTCCCACCCATAAGAATCCCTGGTGTGTGGGTGCACCCTAGACCATTAAGGATCTCTGGGGGGTGGGTGTCTCTCTCCCCTAGTCAGGATCTCTGGGGTGTGCCTGTATAAAAAGAGACTTTGACTCACCCAGGCTGGGCTGCCATCATGGAACAGACCAGGTCCTTCTGTGGAGGGTTTATGTTCCTTCAAGGCCGTGATCTCAGTGTGTGTGGGTGTCCCTGTCCCTTCAACCCTTAACAATCCCCAGTGCGTTGGTGCGCCGGGCCCCATTACAATCCCCTCTGTCTTACTCCCCATGAGGGATCTGGTGGATGTTGGTGTTCCCCATGTTACTGGGGGTGTCTGGTGCCCCTGTCCCTCCTGGTTAATAGTGGAGTGTGTGGGTGACCCCCCGCCCGTTAAGGATCCGTGTTGTGTGGATGCCCCCGTTCTTCTCATTAAGAATGGTGCAACGGAGCATAAGGGTGTGTCCCCCACCCCATGAACTAGCTCCCGTGTGTGGTTCCCCTGACCCCATCCAGGATCTGTGGTGTGTGGGTGTCGCTGTTTCTATTTTCAAGATCTGTGTTGCAGGGGGTGTCCCTCCCCCCAAGTCAGAATCCCCATCCTGTGGGTGCTCCCATCCCCCCAGCCAGGCTCTGCGGGGTAGGGGTGTCTATGCATCCGAAGAAGTGAGCTGTAGCTCACGAAAGCTCATGCTAAAATAAATTTGTTAGTCTTTAAGGTGCCACAAGTACTCCTGTTCTTTTTGCGGATACAGACTAACATGGCTGCTACTCTGAAACATGTAAAAAGAGACCGTGTCTCACTGTCTTGCCCAGGCTACGCTGCAGGGGCTATTCACAGGTGCGATCCCACTACTGATCAGCACAGGAGTTTTGACCTGCTCCGTTTCCGACCTGGGGCGGTTCACCCCTCCTTAGGCAACCTGGGGACCCCAAGCTTCCCCGGGATCACCATATTGATGCTGAACTTAGTGCGGAAACCTGATCAGCACAGCCCCTTACAGCCCAGAATTCCTGAGCTCAAGCAATCCACCAGCCTCAGCCTCCCCAGGAGCTGGGATCACAGGCGCCAGCCACAGCGCCCGGCTTGTTTTGTGGCCTGGCAGCTGGAGCTTTAAACTCTGCTTGTGAGCTCTGTGCCTTGGCCAGACGGGGACAGCCTGGGACTGGGAAATGCTCCTGCTTCCCCCGTCCCCGTCTCATGTCGAGCTGCAGGCGCCGCTGTCCTGCCAGGTAAGATCCCGGCTGTTTCGGTGCCCCCTTCCCCCACCCAGGTGTCCGGGTACCTCTGCCCCCCAGACAGAATCCTGGGTGTGTGGGTGTCCGTCCCTCTGCAGAGGATCCCGGAGTGTGGATGCCCTTGTCCCCCCCCACAACATCCTGGGTGTGTGGGTGCCACTCTCCCCCCCAGTAGATCTCTGGTGGGTGGGTCCCCAGGGTGTGAGTGCTCCCATCCCCCGATACAGGCTGGGGGGGGGGTATAACTGGCTCTCCCTGTCCTGCCCTGGCGGTGCTACAGCAGCTGTTCACAGGAGCAGCAACCCCACTGTCAACCTGCAGCTTTAACCTGCTCCAGGGGTGACCTGCTTCACCCTCCTGTGGGAGCCCGGGGACCCCGAACTGCCCAGAATCACCTGATTGATGCCGAGCTTAGCACAGACACCGGCTCAGCATGGCAGGGTGCAGCCCTGAGCCCTGACAATCAGCTTCCCTCCGCCTCCTGCTGCACAGCGAGGGTCCCACGCGAGAGGCTTTGGGCCCAGTTTGTTCAGGAGCGTCCCAGGCTCCAGCTGTAAACTCTGCTGGTCAGTTCTGAACTTTGGCCACACGGGGGCGGCACTAACGGTCCCATCTAAACGCTGTTTGCGTTCGACCCTTCGGATCGCAGATTGTAACCCGCGGGCAGATCTCTGAGTGCAGCCAAATCCCTCCCCAAACTGAACATTGAAGCAGCAGCTCCCATGGGAAAGATCAGGATTTTTGCCTTTAAAAACAAGGGAAATGTCTCCAGCGAGAGACTGAAGAAGCTCAATTAATTTAATTGACTCCATGAATGTTCCTCTGTGTCCCCCTAGGAGTCATGCCCCACATTTTGGGGACCACTGAACCCTACTCGCTCAGCAGGGGCTAGTGATGCCAAAGCCCAAGGAAAGGGAGAACAAGTGCGGGGTCCCCTGCACTGGAGCCATGTGAAGGGGCTGCAGGAGAGGGGCAATGGCTGGTGGCACAGGGAGTTAAGGGCAAAGGGGGCACAGGAGGGGGCAGGAGTTAGGGGTGAAGGAGGTGCAAGGGTTGGGAGTGCAGGAGCTAGCGGTAAAGGGGGAGTGGGGATCGTCCAGGGGCAATGGGGAAGTGCCAAAGTAGAAGCTTTGCCCAGGGCACCATTTTCCCTAATGCTGGTCTGAGCAAACAACTGGAAATGACCCTTCAGTGAGACCAGAACCATCGTGTAGAAAAGGCCCTTTGTTAAGTGGTGGTGGCTGAGGGCTTAGGGAGATGGGTTAGAAAGCAACAGGTATCTTTCTGTAGCGGTTTGATTCTTGCCTGCTAGGCAAGGCTGGTGTGTGGTGTCTCCATGGCTGTACTTTCAGTGTCTGATCACCCACAGGGACCCAAGTCTAGACATACTCAGAGGCTCTGTGCCAGGGTTTCTCAAACTTCCTTTCACTACAACCCCTTTCTGCCAAAAAAAACAACTTACTACATGGCCATGGAAAGAGGGACCAAGCCCCTCCACACTGAGCACAGGCAGAGGAGACAAAGCCTGAGCCCTGCCCCAGTTAGGGGAGGGCAAAACCAGAGCTTGAGGGATTCAGCCCTGGGTGGTGGGGCTCAGACTTTTGGTTTCAGCCCCAGGCCCCAACAAGTCTAATGCCAGCCCTGGCGACCCCATTAAAACAGGGTTATGACCCACTTTGGGGTCCTGACTCTCAGTTTGAGAACCACTGCTCTATGCTGATGGGAGAGAGTTTTCCTGTGGGTGCAGTTAATCCACTTCGCAAGAGTTGGCAGTTATGTCAGTGGGAGAAGCTATATCGGTGGGTGCGCAAGCTGTGGTGTTTACCACATTTAAGAAGTTTAATCAAACCCCATTTTTAAAACCACCTGTGGTCTGCGAATGGCAAAGGACCTCGATGAAGCAGGGTCTGTCCTTCAAAGTCCTGGACATCACGATTCCATACTCCTGTTGTCATGGGGATATTGCTCAGTGTTAGAGTGCTTAACTGTAGTCTTCAGTTCAAACCCCCGTGTTCTCTTATAACCCTCTTTCTTTTTTTTTTAAAAAGGAAAACATTTCCATTTCCATTCTCCATTCTGTTCAGGAGCTCCACTATACGGGGGTGCTTGATATGAATGTAAACACTCAACATTTCGCTGTCCAAATGCATAAAAACCTAGCAAAGCTGTTCATCAGCTGAAATCAGTTCCAGTCCTCTAAGTGTCTAGTTTATGTTTTCATCAGTTAAACAAAGGTATCATACGAATGTACATTTGCAGATCCCTCTTCTCCAGGAGCTCTGTTGTGCAGAAGAACAAGAACCACATCCAGCTGCAGTTCAGGAGTCTGATGACCAAAGAGCCACGAATTGTTCTGAGGGCTGGAGAAAAATGCCTTCTAGTGAGCTATTGAACGAGCTCAACCTGTTTAGCTTATCAAAAGAAGATTGAAAGGTGACTTCATTGAAGTGTTGAAGGGCCTTAATGGAGACAAAAGATTGGGTATTAAAGGGCTTTTTAATCGAGGAGAGAAAGGCATAACAAGACCCAGTGGCTGGAAGGTGAAAAGAGACAAATTCATATTAGGAATAAGACACAAATATTCAACAGCGAGGATGATTCACCACAGGAACAAGCTACCAAGGAAAGTGGTGGATTCTCCATCTCCTGATATCATTTAATGAAGGCTAGATGCCTTTCTGGAATGTGTTTGCCCCAAAAGTAGCTCTTGTGTCATACAGGAGGCCTGTGATATGCAGGGGGTCAGATTAGATGCTCTAATGGTACCTTCTGGCCATAAAGTCGACTAATTTCTGAAAAATTGAGTGTAGCATTGGGAGCAGCATCTGATGTTTTCCTGTCTAGCCGGCTTGTCAATTCTCCTTTCTCAGCCTTAGCTTCTTCCTCTTTCAAGTAGGGATAATAATGATCCGCTCCTACCTACCTCACGGTGGGTGGGGATCCATTGGAGAGTGTCACTAGGAGTAGTGCATAATATGCGGTGTCCTATCACATTTACTCCGAGCAGATTATGACATAATAGAATAGCTGAAATAGTCTATTTGATTTGTATTTTTTTATTTTGAAATTGTTAAGAGCAGCAATTACTTAGCTCAGACTGAAGCATCTTATCTAATGTTTGAGATCTAAGTGTCTCCTCTTTGTGTGCGACGAGACAGTTTAACACACTGTGACAAACAGGAGATGCTTTTGTTTTGCAACAAAATATTTTTGCAAAGAACTTTCATCTCACTTGTTTTGATTTCGAGAAACAAACTGGTTTAGTCTGAAGGGGATTTTCTGACAGAAATGGTTTCAATGAAATTTCCCCACCATCTCGATTCCTGGGCTCTATCCCTTACTCTGGGTTTTTTTGTCCATTAGAACAGGAGTCAGGACTGTTGGCTTCTCTTTCTGGCTCTGCCACCAGCTTGCTGTGTAGGCCCTTGGGAAGGTCACTTCCCTTCTTTGTACTTCAGGCTTCTCCCCATCTGTCCAATGAGAACAGGGACAGTTCTTGAACTCTGGGCAGTCATTTTCAGCCGGGCCCCGGCAGGGATAACTAAAAATGTATATAGATATATATATTTATATATAAAAAAGACTTTCATTCCTTAGGAACCGGTTCCCTATAAAAAGTTCTGATTTAAGCGATGTGCCACAGTATGTATTTTTTGTACCAATAGCGTTACCATGCGTCCATATTTTCCCAGGAGGAATTTTTAAATTTTTAAATTTTAAAAATTCCTCCCAGACAGTGATTTAAGAACCAAAAAGCCTGACATGTCCAGGAAAATACAGGTGTATGTTAACCCTACCTAAAGTTCTTTTTTAAAAAGATGGGCCTGAACTAGAAACGAATTCCGTTTCACATGTGTGGGTCCCTGCCACTCCCTGGGGCTGTGCTAGGGTGACCAGATGTCCTGTTTTTATAGGGACAGTCCCAATTTTTGGGACTTTTTCTTATATAGGATCCTAATAACCCCCACCCCCTGTCCCGATTTTTCACACTTGCTGTCTGGTCACCCTACGGTGTGCACATGTGTGGGTTCCAGCTGCTCCCTGCCCCCCTCATTGAAGCAGGTGTGCAGGGTTACTGCCCTGGGAACTGCAGGGCACCACTGGACATGGGGCTGGCTGGAGGCAGGGCAGGGGCTGACTGGAGGTAGGGTCTGGCTGCAGGCAGGGCAAGGGGTGCGGGGCTGGCTGGAGACGGGGTGTGTGGGACTGGCTGGCTTCAGGCAGTGGGTGCAGCAGGGGTTGGCTGGAGACAGGGCAGGAGTTGCAGGGCCGGTGGTGTAGGGCTGGTGCGGGCAGGGGGGTGTGGGGAGCTGGCTGGCTTCAGGCAGAGCTGCAGGGGGTACGACAGGGGTTGGCTGGAGACAGGGCACGGGGTGCAGGGCTGGCTGCAGCGGGTGCGGGGCTGATGCAGGCAGGGTGTGCAGCAGGGGCTGGCTGTGAGCAGGAGGTGCAGGGCTGGCTGGAGACAGAGGCTGGCTGTGGGCAGGGCAGGGGGTGCAGGGCTGGCTGGAGACGGGCTGGCTGTGGGCAGGAGGTGTGGGGCTGGCTGTGGGCAGGGGCTGGTGCAGGCAGGGCAGGGGGTGAGGGGCTGGAGGCAGGGCAGGGAGTGCAGGGCTGGCTGGAGATGGGCTGGCTGCAAGCAGGGGGTGTGGGGCTGGCTGGAGGCAGGGGCTGGTGCAGGCAGGGCAGGGGGTGCAGCAGGGGCTGGCTGCAGGCAGGGGGTGCAGGTACAGCGTGTACAGCCCACCCTGTACGGTAAGTGCCCCCTCCTGCCTCCGTCAGCACCGGGGTAGCAGCAGCAGCCTGGGGCTTGGGGGCTATTTAAATGGCCCGGGGCTCCCCTGTTTCCACTGCCCCGGCCCTGTAAATAGCTGTGGGAGCCCTGGGGAAGTGGCAGGGCTCTGGGGGCTATATAAAAGGGCCGGGACGGTAGAAGCAATGGGAACCCTGGACTTTTTAAATAGCCCCCAGAGCCCCACAGCCCTACCCCAGCCCTATCCCAGCCCCTGCTGGGAGCCCCAGGCCCTTTAAATTGCCCCCTGGGGAAGCCGGGCCACCCTGGTACAGCGCACCAGCTCTTGCTGGTACACGGTACCGGGGCTTGGGCACGGGGCCCTCTTAGGGGTGGGGCCCAATTCAGGGGAATCGGAAGAATCGGCCTAAAGCTGGCCCGGGGTGGGGGTGGGGGTGGGGTGGGGCAGGACTTGGTCCCATTCTGGGCACCAACAAAAATTATACAAACCTGCCGCCCCGTCCAGCCCAACCTTCTGCTGATGCACCTCAGCCCACACCCGTGCAGGGTTTGAAGCTTCCATTGCTTAAATTCCAGGACACTGAGGGATTTCAGCTCCCCTTTGCCCAGAGGGAGCTTTCACCCCACTCCCAACCAGGTTGTTGTCCATGGGATCACTGTAGGGGGGCTGGGTCCCGCTGGGTCTTTTCTCTCTCTATGACAGGCCAGGGTGCAATAACTGGGTCATCTGAGCACCCAGGTCCTTCTGTGGGGCTGTCATTCCCCTTCCCCTTCTGTGGTCTCATCTGTCATTGACTCCAGCCTTTTTTCTATCCATCGTCAGCACCATCCCAAGCAAGCTGCACTCGCCTCAAAAAGACAGTGCCCCCTGGTGGGTGTAAATCACTGACCTCTCTCCTCTCTGAGCACTGACTGCCCCGGGGTTTCCTTGCCTCTCAGTCTGTGCAGATGGGACCTTTCCCTCCAGTGCTGGAGGATTCTCCCTTCTCATCTACCCTTGTCCCAAGCAGCACAGCGGGTGGGAATCTTAAACCTACAGAGGTGACTTAGGAGCAGAAACCGCCCCCGACCATCCATGCAATTGGCACTTGCCCCTCACTGAGCAGGACTGAAACTCCTGCAGGGAGACTGCTGGGCCACATCCCCTCTGGGCATGAGCAAAGCAGCAGGGTGAAAAAAGGAATCTGGAGATTGAACCCAGGACCTCACACATGTAAAGCACGTGCTCTACTACTGAGCTACATCCCCAGATAGTCTTTGCTTGCTATGGGTTACACCAGGGGTAGGCAACCTATGGCACGTGTGCCGAAGGTGGCACATGAGCTGATTTTCAGTGGCACTCACACTGCCCAGGTCCTGGCCACCAGTTTTGGGGGCTCTGCATTTTAATTTAATTTTAAATGAAGCTTCTTAAACATTTTAAAAAACCTTATTTACTTTACATACAACAATAGTTGGTTATATATTATAGACTTATAGAAAGAGATCTTCTAAAAACATTAAAATGTATTACTAGGATGCGGAACCTTAAATTAGAGTGAATAAACGAAGACTTGGCACAGCACTTCTGAAAGGTTGCCAACCCCTGGGTTACACTCAGAGCCCTCTTGTTTACAGAGCATCCAGTGGCCTAAGAGCAGCCTGGGGGACACATTCCCTGCTCTGAGGGCCAAATCTGCGGTCCTGGAGGCTGCTGGTTCTTAGGGTCACTTTTCAGCAGGGCCAGATTGGATGTGTGGGGCAGAGAGAGTGGGTGCCCTGGACTCAGGGTGCAGAGATACACTCAGGCCTCTCCCCTGCATTGGGTGGGGGGTGCTGCCACCCCCTGCTGGAAGGCAATGTGTCGGGGGGCGGGGGGCTGTGAGTTGCTCAACACCTGACCCTGGTGGCAGCAGTGGTGTGGGAAGCTCGAGGTGTTTCTAGGATCTGCTTTTTCCACCTGCCTGTAAACTCCAGCTTTCCCCAGCACATTCACTGTGGTGCAATTGGGTCACTGCTTCCATGGCTGAACAGCAAAGAATCACTCCCAGTTTCCCTTCTAGCTGCAGCAGGATTAGCCTGTGTCAGTGGTTAATGAGGTGGATCTAGTTGTAGATTGTTATTCATTCCCCACCTTGACAATTCACACAGTCCCTTTCCCAGGCAGATTCCCAGCACCTTGGTGATCCTGGTAGCAGGGGTTGGGGCCTGAGATTTTCAGGGTCCTTTTTACCCTCCACCTGGAGTGAACTCAGCTTTTCCCCCATCCCAGACAATCCATGAAATAACAACAGGGGCATAAAGAAAGAGGGGAGGGAACATCTCACGGCCAGGGCTGGATGTGCCCAGGGCCCCCTGCTTGTCCATTGTTTCCATGGAATTTGGCCCCCTGCTTTGCACAAGGGACAGAGAAAGATCTTGCTGTTCCTGTGTCTGTGCAAGGAAAATTGTGCTTCCCTAGGAAAGAGAGGCGGGAAATGGCCCCATGGTGGGACAATATCCTCAGGATTAAGACCTAAGGACTCAGGCTGAGAACTGATAGAACTGCACTCATCTGGGATTTGACAAATTGTCTTTCATGGAGCAGGGCCAGTTCCAGCGTTTTTGGCAACCCAAGCGGAAAAAAAAAATAAAAAAGCTGCAATCAATGGCAGCTCTACCTCTGCCGCTTTTGGTGGCAAGTCCGTCCATCTGAGAGGGACTGAGAGGGCCGAATTGCCGCTGAAGCCTCCCGTTTCCATTGACTGCCCCAGGGACCTGCTTGCTGCGCTGCTGCCTGGAGCCAGCCCTGCCATGGAGACACTGGGAAGATGGGGGAATCAGGAAAATAACATGGATTTATTTACATTGCAAGTGAAGAAAAAGCAAAGCTTTCTTGGTTTAAGGTCACTTTTCCATGACTGGGAATTGAATCCAGGCATTGGCAGTGAAAGTGCCAAATCCTAACCACTAGACCACCAGGGTGGTGAGAATATTGCTTTTCTTCTCACTTATGCTACACTTTCTTAGGCTACTTTCTAGCCACTTTCTGAAATTGGTCCATTGTCCACTCCCTGAGGGGCTAGGAGCAGAGAGTGCAGGAACCCCTGTGCTCAGGGTCACAACCTCAGCCCAAACCAAGTCACTGAAACAAACTCAAATGATGCTTCCTCCAGCAGGATCACAGAGACACACAAAAAAACCCCATGAGGAACAATCCTCCTCTGCCTTCATTTACCCCATCGCAACCCTCTCAGCAGCCCGCTGTTGCGGGAAGGACTGAGCTGATAGGAGCTCTGGCATAGAGACCAAGGGAGGGGTGTTGCTCCCTCTCGCTGTGAGCTGATCACATTCTGACTCCGTGTAACGGGGCTCTGAGCTTTGCCATCTTGTGAGTTCTGAGCACTGAGCCCCCCAGACCCTTCTGCTGGGAACATGGGGATTGCACAACAGCTGCAAGCCCTTTTCCCGTCTCCTTGTCCTCCTCGGCTTCCCCAGACCTTCCCCACAAATGGTTCTATCAGGCGCTGGAGGGATCTAAGGACCTGCAGGTTTCCCGAACCCACCTCTTAAGGCAAACAGTGATTCCCTTCTCTGACACTCCTGGGCCTGGGCTTCTTTTGAGTTTTTCCCCAGGGGACCTGATTCCCTGTGAAAATGTTTGTGTGGCATGTGGGGAACTCAGACTCAGACTCAGACTCTCCCCCACTAGATGAGTCCAACAGCACCTCCCCTTGGTGGGAGAATCCTAAATTCCACCCTCCCACCCTGGTTACTCTGACCAGCTGATGGCGGCAGCATGCTAAATCAAGCCCAGCTCTCTGGGCTAGAAAGCAGCATCTAACCAGCCTTGTAACAGCTCTGGTTTGCTCGCTGGAGACATAACAAACCAAGAAAAAAGGCAAATGTCAGACAGGGAACCTCAGCTCACAAATAAACGCCCTCAGGCTCCTTCTACACTGCGACTGGGCAGTTGACTGACTTTAAATCTAGCTAGCTCAGTTGGTAGAGCATGATGGTCTTTCAGGGTGTGAAAAACCCCAAAACCACTATAATTAAGCTGACCTAAGCCGTGGTTAGATAGTGCTAAATGAAAGGAAAGATTGTTTTGTCAATGTCCTATTACAGGGATGGAAAACTCCTCCAGTCACTGTAGCAACTGTCTACTCCACAGTGCTAGAGCAGTGTCATAGCAGCATTTTAAGTGTAGCCAGCCTCACAGTAAGACCAGATCTGGCTCTGTGGACACTGAAGTACTAGTAACATACTAATGTCTCCATAGTTGGCAGGATTCAAACCTGTGTGGGGACACACCAATAGATTGCTAGTCTATCACCTTAACCACTCAGCCACAAGTACTTAATATACAGTTATTTCACTACACCATGATTCTGTTCTCACAGAATTGTCACTTCAAATTGCTCAGACCAGCTTCCCCAGCACACTCACGGCTGTGCATTAGTGTAAGTATGTCCATGGCTGAACAGCGAGAGTTCCTGCCCATTTCCCTTCCAGCTGGAGCAGAATGAGAGTGTGTTTGTGGTTAATGACATTGCTATAGGTTGTTGTCCATTCCCCACACTGACAATTCAGACAGTCCCTTTCCTATTCGAATCTCCACCATATCATTCCAACAGCCGGGGTCAGGATTTCTCTGGGCACTGAAATGTTTCAGGGGGTTGAACTCAGCCTTGCATTCCATCCCTGATGTTTCATGGACTAACAGCAGCAGCATAAAGAAAGAGCTGAGCCAATATCTCACTGTCAGAAGTGAAGGTGGCCATGTCCCCTCTGTCTGACCATCGCCATTGCAGGAGAGAAGGGTTCACTGGAATCGAATGCCCTGGCTCAGACAAGAGACACAGGGAGGTTTTGCTGTTCATGGATCTGTGCAAAGGAAATTGTGTCTCTGTGTGAAATTGAGGAGGGAAATGAAATGTTCACATGGTGGCCCAATGCCCTAACAAATGTGGGTGAAGGAGTCGGGCTGGAAAATGATTTTACAGGAGTTCATATCAATTTATTGCCCTGATTAAAATCTATGGCTAAAAGGCAGCCACTGTTGTTAGTACTTGAACCTGTGTAGGGACACCCCAGTGGGTATCAAGTCCATCGCCTTAACCAGGGATAGTCGATTATTTTATCAAGATCTAAATTTCTTGGTCAAGATATAGTCGATGTCTAGACTCCAGAGAAAATAATACACTGATGATAATAAGAAGAATTTAGAAATAATTTGCAGTCACTATGGGCATAACTATGATGATTGTCTCGTGTTTCACTCTTTATATCTGGCACCACTGCCTTGCCCTTTAGTCTTGTAGTTTACCAAGGGTAAAACTAAACATCTCTTCAGATACAAGGGAGTGTTTGTGTTCATTCCTGTTAGCTACACAGGGGTTTCATGTAGCTGCTTTCAATCCTCTGGCTCTGCCCTGATAAGTAACATTTCAGGGTGTCACTGAACTGAAGGAGGGAGATCATTTTTTGACAGATTACGCCGCCTCTTAAAGATGTTTGTCTGGCTGGCAGCCCTGGTTCCCAGGACTCTCCTGAGGGAAGAAAGTTTCTGTGCAAAATACTAAAACTTTTAACAGAGAGGAGGGAAAGGCCATGGCCACATGATGGGGCCAGTATGTACCACAACATGGTTCTTTTATATGGGATGACTCTGAACACTGACTGATCTCCACTCCCTTGTGTTTGAAGAGCTGTTTAGTTGTACATTTAGGAACCTATAAGGCTGAAGCAATTTTATGGATGGTGACACTACGATTGAAGGGTTATTTAATATTGTAGAAATTGTTAAAAACACTTAGCTTCAACTGGAACTGCCTGTTGTTAAAGGCTGGTTTCCCCAGGTCAGTTCCATAAGCTCTGCTAGAAACACCCTGGGTTCTCTCCTGCCTTGGTGGGAACTGCAGGGAATCGTCCCCTGCTGCCCTTGGCTCCCAGGCTGGTTTTTCTGGGGAGGGGACGTGGAATTGATTTGTTTGCTGTTGAGAAGGGAGCCAGGCCAGTTCTCAGGGAAGGAGAACTCCCAGCATCTTCCCAGCCCAACCCAGGCTGCTGCCCTGTCCCAGCCTCTGTTCCCTTGGGGGCCCTGCGCGTTTGACTCTAGAGCAGGCCGGGAGCAGCAGCTGAGGCAGAGGACAGCCTGGGCCGGGCAGATAAGAAGGAGTTTAGCCAGCAAAAAAGGTAAAATGGCAGTGGAGTATCACCTTGGACTCGACGGCATTTCTCCATTGGTCTGTCTGCTTTGGGGCAGGGACAATAACACGTCCTGCTGCATTTGTTATTTCAAAGGGCGGTTCAGGATTTTCATTCTCACACACGGTGCACAAAGCAGGACTCAACCTTTGCTGTAAACTAAACAAGCTGCTCACAGATTCTGGCAGCCACAATGAGCATTTTCACAGCTCTAGCATGATCTGCTGTACAGATTCTTCACAAGGAAGTGTCCCTGGCCTTTTTAACTCATATTAACTATGTATTTACTTTATGACAGTTGGAGAAAACATTGTGAAAATGTAAAACATTGGCTGCCCAACTTCTGGGCTGGCAAAGGCTATACTGACTCACAGGATAAAAAAAGAAAGCAGGAGAATCTTAGTACAACATATGGTCAGTCTATACCAGGGGTTGGCAACCTTTCAGAAGTGGTGTGCTAAATTCACTGTAATTTAAGGTTTCTCGTGCCAGTAATACATTTTAACGTTTGTAGAAGGTCTCTCTCTATCTCTATATTATATATTTAAACTATTGTTATTATCTGAGGTCCTGCTCAGGCCACTGCCAGCTGAGTAAATGGAACCCCAGACCGGCAGCGGGCTGAGCGGGACTGGTGGCTGGAACCCTAGACAAGGATCCCAGGCCCTGCTCAGCCCGCTGCTGGTCTGGGGTTCTGACCACCAACTCCTGCCAGCCAGGATCCCGGCCGCCAACCCCCCTCAGCCCGCTACCAGCCTGGGATTCTGCTCACCCAGGCTGGCAGGAGGCAGAGTGGGGCCGGCGGCTGGGCTCCTGACTGGCAAGGGGCCGGCAGCCGGAACCCCTCCACCTGCCCTGCTCAGCCCGCCACCAGCCCACTCAGCCCGCTGCCGGCTGAATGAATGGAAACCAGGCTGACAGCAGGTTGAGTGGTTCAGCCGGCCAGCTCACCTGCCACCTTTGGCCCATGTGCCGTAGGTTGCCGACCCCTGCTCTATACACTAGTAAGGAGATGACCATATTACAGTTGCTAGAGGGCTCTTATCAGGAGTAACAGGCTATAGGAAAGTCAGTCAAAATTTTTTGTTTCTCTGATGAAAACTGGCCCACTCCCTGCCTCAAACCAAACCTGTCACTAATAATTGTCAACAACTTAATTTTCTGTTTTTGGCTAAGATATTGATTTTTTTTTTAAAAATATTGAAATTGGATTCAGGATTGTTAGCAAGAATTTTTTGCAAACAAAGTTGTTAAATGACAACCTAAATGGCAACACAGTACTGCTTTCATGCTTGGCTCACCCCCCAGCCTTCTGGGGCAACAGCTGCAGTCGACCCCAAAATCCACCTCTTGGGGTGCAGAGTGGCAACAGCAGCAGCAAACCCTCATCTCCGATCACACGCCAATGGGCACCACCACCAGCCTTACGGACCATGGTGAAGTTAGCCCAGCATCTGATCTCAGGGGCAGGTCACCCATGAAGCCACAGCAGCTCATCCTGCCCTGTGCAGCTCCCCCAGGATGAGATGGATCGCTGGCAGCTGCCAGCCCGGGGGAGAGACGCTCCCCAGCTAGGGTGACCAGATCCAGATGTCCTGATTTTATAGGGCCAGTCCCGATATTTGGGGCTTTGTCTTATATAGGCACCAATTACCCCCACCTAGAGTGACCAGACAGCAAGTGTGAAAAATCAGGACAGGGGGTGGGGGTGGGGGTGGGGGGTAAAAGGAGCCTATATAAGAAAAAGACCCCAAAATTGGGCCTGGCCCTATAAAATAGGGATATCTGCTCACCCTACCCCAAGCCCCTGTCCTGATTTTTCACACATCTGGCTAACCCCAGCCCAGCCCTGTGTGACATTCCAATCCTGGCCGAGGAAGTGAGTTATTTTCACTTTCATTCCTCAGCAGGCAGCCAGCCTCCCCCGACCCAGCCCCCAGCACTTCACCCAACCCAGCCCTGACGGAGGGGAGGGAGGAGAGAGAGAGGGATGCTCCTGGGGAGGAGGGAGAAAGGAGGGGGTGCTCCATGGGGTGGGGGGGGAGAAGAATGGATGTTATGGGGGACAACAGAGGATACTGGTTCCAGAGCCGCAGAGCCTGCCTCACCTCACCTCAGCCGGGGGGAAAGAGTCACACTCACAGGTGAGCTCCTTCCCCAACCCCTCCCCACTCCTCTTCCCAGAGACCCCACCAGCCAATCCCCTCCCTCAGACTGTGCTGCATTTGGCTCTCTCTAGGACCCAGCAGCCCTGCTCTTACATGCTCCACTGCTTCCCGTCTGTCCGAGCTCCCGACAGAGCGGTGCCCCCAGACCTAGTGGTCCCCTAGGCAGCTGCCTATGGCTAAGGAGGGCCCTGGAGACATGAGAGAGAGATCAAGCTAGAGTAGAAAGTGGTTGGGGGGGGTGAAGAGTTTGAAATGCAAGGAGAAGAAAAATCTTCCTCCTGCTCCCTCTCATCAGAGCATCTAAAAACCAGATGAGAGATACCTCTCCCCCACTGCAACACCAACTCTGGTGCGCTTGGGCT